>NW_009941402.1:30296-41568 GCF_000696875.1 Nestor notabilis | reverse complement strand
GGTGGGTTAGCTCCACAGAGGGTTTCAGGGCATTACCCTGTGGAGGGAGTGCAGAATAGCTGCTCCACAGCATTCCCTTAGGTAGATGAGCCCTAACACATATCAGGGACCTATTCCACCTATCGATCATGTCTGGTACGGATAAGCAGCATATTCAGCCCTTGAACTCTATCCATCAGGGAGCTATTTATTAAACCATCCATAACTTTATCATTAACCCTTTATAAAACTACTCAGCTATGGCCCCAACCTGGGGACCAGCACTTCAGAGCCAACACCTCCAGCTCTGGCCCATCTGTGTTTGCTACGCACTGATTAAAATAAACCAACTAAAAAGGGAATGTGGACTGAACTGAACTGAATAAAGAGACTTCTCACCACAAAAGCTCAGTGCATATTTACACAGTATTCTGCCTTAACTCTCAGCTTCTTCATTTATGTCATTTTAAGCCTGCCGCAGCAGTAGGAAAGTACTACCTGATGTTTAATTGTGTGCTGCTGGGTTCAGCACAGCTCCCGATGAGCTGCTGCTGGGAGAGAGCCCAGCAGGGATGGATCTGACAAGGGACATCCAACACAGAGCCACCAGCCACGGGGGTGAGCGCATCGGGGGGCACTACTGCAGCCTGAGACAGTTTTGCCTTAAACATAAGGCAAAACAACACTGGACAATGTGGCTATGTCGTGCCTGGGAGAAACTGGTGTGCAGCACCCAGCCCTCCTGTTTGAGGGAGACAGGAACATGTTCTCACCCAAAAAACTCAGTGCCAGCAGACCTGGACATGCTCTAGTGCAACTGGGGGCTCTTCATTCCCTACATGCCTCCCCTCCAACCAATACCAGCGACTTCCATTTCCTCCTGTAGAGGTGAAACGTGCTCTATGAATTATATGTGGGCTGTGTGGTCCATAAACACTGTCATCCCTATCCCTCCCTTCCCTGGAGAAGAGAAGCTGTGTGGTGACCTCAGAGTAGCTTTCCAGTGTCTGAAGGGGGCTACAAGGATGCTGGAGAGGGACCTTCATCAGGGACTGTAGCAATAGGACAAGGGGTGATGGATTTAAACTGAAACAGGGGAAGTTCAGGTTAGATATAAGGAAGAAGTTCTTCCCTGTGAGGGTGCTGAGGCGCTGGCACAGGTTGCCTATAGAAGTGATAAATGCTCCGTCCCTGGCAGTGTTCAAGGCCAGGCTGGACAGAGCCTTGAATGACATGGTCTAGCGTGAGGTGCCTCTGCCTGTGGCAGGGGGTTGGAACTGGATAATCTTAAGGTCCTTTCCAACCCAAACCATTCTATGATTTGCTGCCTCCACTCCAGGCAGCACCAGCACTGCTCAGCCCCGCTGGAGTCTGCAGCACAGTGTGGCAGCGGGTCCTTAACTGCACCCATCTGCCTTATGATAAAAGGCACTTGGCTGCAGCCAATAGCACCTCATTATATCAAAACCACCGCAGGAAACATCTAGAGCTGAATTGATTACGGCACAGTAATTCTTCAGGCTGTGAAAGCAGGGCAGTTCCCAGGATGGGATTATGTTTTTGCAAGGCTTCACCTAATTTTCTTGATTTTGCTCTTTTTCCCCCCCTCCTGCTCGCTCCCCAGTCCTGCTTCCAAAACTCCCTTTGATTTAGTCCTTCAAAACAATGTTCTGCTTAACACACTCAGTGTAGTGCTCGGGAAAGCATCACCACCCACTGGACCTCTGGGCTTTAAACAGGGAAAAGTGGAGAAAGCTTTTGCTTTTCTCTCTGTAACAGAAGCCCTACTTGGAGAGACTAGAAAAAGACCCCACAGGTACTTAGAAACATCTAAAGCAGAGAAGAAGCTGAGTAAGCAACAAATGGACAGAAAGGGGCAAAGATATAGAACCTGGGCAGAGCAGAGGCACAGGGCAGATGATTTGACCACTGTCTGGTTGCAAAGCACAGAAAGGTTTTATGAGCCAAAAGGCAATACCAGACAGAGAACACCATCCCCTGCACTTTGTAATGCTGACTTTAAACCACATACTGAGCTTTTTGGTGCTTCTAACATCATTTTGAGCTGATTTTTCTCCTTTGGTTGTCAGGGGGGCTGGGAGAACCTGCAGAGCATCCCTCCTGCATCTGGAAACTGCAGGGAATGGGAAGGACCAGCACGGCATGAGCAAAGTTACTCTGAGCTGGCTGGAAAGTGCTGCACCAACATCTCTCTTGTCTGTCCCAAGGCCACTGGGAGGAATGGAGGGCATTTTGTCCTAATAAATCACCCTGAGAGCTGAGGTGACATCCCGGAGTGGAGCAAATCCCCCGGGAGCAGCAGCCGTGGTGGTGGGGCACTGTACCGAGTCCATTGGAGCTGATAGAAACATCACCCCGGTCCCCGCTGCTCAGGAGCAGGAGCTGAAACTAATGAACTTCATTTGTCTTTGGAGAGTGCAGCAGCCCTGGCTTGTGGGTTCAGCAACCGCAGTGCTCATGTGGTCAGTGCCTGCAGCAGGCAACTGCCTGCCCTGCAGGAAAGGTGAATGGGAGCTTTGCCCCTTGGTTTTGTCTGGTTGACACAGAGCTGCCTTCCCTTGTCCCTCCATAGGGAGAACAATGCTCATCTGCAGCCACTCATCATCCCTCTCTTCCCTTCAGCAATCCCAAAATCCCTATAAACATAAACTTCTTCCCCAAGAGTCCTTTCCAAGCCTGCAAGGAAGTGTCTTCTTGCAGCTCTCCTAATGCAAAAGGTCAAAGCTCCCCTGTTCATGTCCACCTGCATTCCCATCTGGGTGAAGTGATCCAGCAGTAGGTACAGGAGATCAAAACAACAAAGGAGAAGCAGACCTGGCCCATGTCAGGCAAGTTTTAGGCAACTGAAATCTCGGCAGAACTGGTTGGTGGATGGTGCCAGCTCTTTCCACTAAGCTGCATTAAGAAATAGCTGACAAAAAGTATTAACCTGGGACCATATGCCCACAGTTGCTTAGCTAAGCTGAAGGGCAGCTGTGCATCCAGATGGGACTGGGGCCATCATCCCACCCTGTCCTGGAGCATCTCAGGGCCTTAAGGACAAAGGTGAGGAGAGAGGACAAGGACACTGAGCATCCTTCCCCAAGCCCTGCAGCACTGGCCTGACACCGCTGTGTTCATCCCCAGCAACCTGGCCCTTTCCAAAAGCACCACAGCTCCCTCCCCAGCACAGAAGGAAGAAGAGGAGGAGAGCAGAGGTTCCTTATTCCAAGCCTGGCACAGGTCCCCACCATCCTAGCACCACACTGCCACAGAGCCACCCCTGCCTGGGCCGGGGGATGAACCTGCTCCCTCTCCTGCCTGCAAACCTTCTAGTCCCCTTCACTAGCAGGAGATACAAACAAAGACAAAGGTAATAAAACTCAAATAGTGGTGGTGGGGGGGAAAACTGTAATTCAGGAAAAATAGTAGAGACAGGCTGTATAAACAGAGAGGCCAAGAGGCTGCACTTTGAACAGGCAGCTACAAAGCACACTCCAGCTGATATTTAACAGAAAGCAAAGGCAGGGACAGCAAAACAAATAACACCATAAAACAAGGATGGGAGAGCAACTTTCATGAAGAAACTCAAGGCTTGATTTTGCTGCCTTCCATCAGCCTTTCAGCTAAGCACACACAGCAGCACAGTGGTTTAAAGGCCCCCCTCCAAACCCTCTGTGCTTACTGCTTGTCTCAGCGCCGGCAGGATCCTGCTCCAGCAGCTGGCTGGATGGACACACAGCTACAGCAGCACATCTGGCACCAGGGGCAGCCACAGGGACCAGTGATGGGAGATCTCAGATACATTAAAGGGAACCTGGGGATGAGACAGCATCTGTGTACCTGGTGGGTGTTGGGGGTTTGTGTAACTGTCTTAATAAATACATAAACAAAATCTGTTCACTCTTTGGGTTGTTTTTCCCTCCTGAGCTCTGCAGCACCGTGATGAGAAGAACAGCAATTGCTCAGCTGCCAAACTTGTGGCTGTTGCTGGATCTAACAGCCAGGTCCAAATTCACTGCAACCCTAAGAGGTTTGATCGTTCCCTGGGCAGTTCTATGGCCCAGCATCAAGACCTCAAAACCGCAGTGGGTTCAGAGCACAGGGAGAGTGAAACTCAGCACTACCATAGCAGAAGTTATTAACCACCCCTGAAAAGGGAGGGCTGAAATGTCCCCTGGATCCTGGGCATAACAAGTCACCCATGGCTGGTGATGGACCAGGGAGAGACAAGGTGAGGGCAGTGAGGCCCCTGCACCCTCCCAGAGGTGCTGGGTGACCTGCATTTCAATTCTGACCTACCTTAGATACTCCCTGGGTGATTTCAGCCCAAGGTTTTATTTCCACACCTATTTCCCCATCGCGTCACTCATATAATTCCTCTCATTTTACTGCTTACACCCTTCGGTGGCTGCCACAAGATTCTGTCTCCATTTAGTCACCCCGTAGCCAAGTGAGATGTACCTGACTCTCCTCACCCACTCTCATAAATCAAAGTGGGATGTATGGAGCAGGAAGAATCCCATTAAGCAGCCAGGATGATGCTAAGTTGACAGATGCAGAGTAGGGGCTGATGGCTGCTTCTGTGTAAAGCATCTGTCCTTACCCTCCAGAGGATGAGGCCAAAGGCTGCCTTTATCCCAGTTGTAAGCACTGCAAGCTGCTTCTCTGCTGCTTTTTGATAGACAGTGGCATATTAGGGTGCTAAGAAGCCCAGGCCAGAGTGGTAGGGACGTTATCCATGGGGATGGCAGTGTCTCTGTGATGTTCACAATAATGAATAACTCAGAAATGAGTAAGTTGTGCCTGGTGATGCAACAATCAATTTGCTTCATCTTTGAAGCCATCCATTCATCACTGACTGCTGCTGCTCACAGGCACTTTATTGGCACCAACACAGCAAGTGCAGGCAGCTCCCTCGGTACCCACTGAGGAACAGCCCAAGAAAGGGGCTTCCTCCTGGTTGAGGGTCACTTCAGCATCAAGCATCTGGAAATCACAGCCTGGTCGAGGGCAGGAGGGCAGAAGAAAGAAGAGGGGGGGAAAACAGACAAAGTTCCCATGGCACCTCCTGCACTGAATGTCAAGAAGAGCAGGCATGTGTGTCCCCACCAGCATGGTGCCCATGGGGACTAGCCCAGCACACCTCCTGAGCCTCAGTGATGCTCACCTGCAGCAGATAAGGTGCAGGGCAGATGAGCTGTGCTACTGTTGCTACTGCAGTGCGGCCACGGCAAAGCTGCTTCCCCTCCCTTGGCCCAGATTCCCTTTGCCTTTCTCATCCACTTCACCTTTCATCCTCCTTCACTTCCAGGGAGTCTCACACTGCTGTGCTCAGCACCCGCTTGTAAAACCACAAGTGTCCAGATCACTGCAAAACAACACTGCAAACCTCAGTAAGACATGGCATGGCAGGGCCAAGCCAGTGAAAGCCACAGGCAAGGAGCAAAATCCCAGTTCCTATCCTCGACATGAGACAGGATGCATACAGACATAGATGGGATGCATCCTTGATATGAGACAGGATGCATACAGACACAGAATTGGGGAGCAGAGAGCTCTGCCACCGAGAGAACTGGAAATAAAATAACAAACGAATATAAAACCCCATAAAAAGAAATCCAGTTGATTGTACATTGTTTTGAGCAAAGGGGCTCACTTGGGAGCAAAACGAAGATGAATCGACAGCGAGTTCAAGAGAATTCATTCTGCCGCTGAACACTTCTCTCTCCATCAGGACATCTCAAAGGCTTGTCAAGCAAAGGCAAGGCTTTTATTTGTTTCTATGGTTGCCATAACGATAGAGCTATATGTCATGTCAGGCAGCAGCTGAGACTCGTGCCTCTGATTTATAGCTGCTCACCAGGAACTAGCAACTTCTTCTGCAGAGAGGGTGGCACCGTGAACCAGGACCACAGGCATTTGCTAGAACCACTCTCTCCTCTCAGCCCCCAGCAGCCAGCTCCACCTCAAGGGATGCTTCTATTACCCCTTAGAGAGATGCTTCTATTACCCCCCACAGGGATGCTTTCACTATCCCCTGCAGAAATGTTTCTATTATCCCCCTGCAGGGATGCTTTTACTATCCCCTGCAGGGATGCTCGGTGCTGGCAGTGGTGGGACTCAAGGGTGCAGGTCCTACCTATGAGCTGAACAGTGTAAACTACCACAATTAGAGTGATTCTTAGTCCCATGGGACAAGTGGTACCTCCTAAAGTGCCAAAGAGAGACAGCAGACAGTCCAGGGAAGGCCAGCAGGTAGGATTAAACACCTCACAGCAATTTGTTTAAAAAAATACATGGATTATTGTGTTTACCACCAGATGTGGGAGAAATACAGATAAGAGAGAAGGATGGGAAAAATAAGGAATAGGAAACAAAGAGGGATCTTGAAAACAAGCGAGAAAAGGTAGCAATTGGAGGTATTTCTTGTTCTGGCAGGGGATGTGTAGCTGGGACAGGCTGCCCAACCTGGGACCTGGGCTCCAGCCCAGACCAGAGGCTCCCCAGCATGGGGAGAGCCCTGCAGCACTGCTGGCCAGCACCATATGAACAAAGACATCACCATTAGCATAGCTGCCATGATCCCAGATGTGTGACTGACATGATCACTGTGTGGAGGATCAGAGTCTGGGGTCGAGGAGGGGATGGAGGGGATGCTCTCTATGGTTACTGATCAATTATACATACAAGTTTCATTGACTCTAAGCACTCTCGTGCTTAATTTATGACGCACAGCCCTAAAATCTCCATCACCAAGCTCTGAATGCAAAGTCCCATCCCACTCAAGCCCCAGCACATGCGGGAGCATCCCTGATGGGATGTTTGCAGTAGACCTTTGGCTCCTGTCTGTAGGAAGTTTCTCTAATGACTTGGCTGCAGCAGCAGGAGGAAGCTTGGGCCCTTCATTCCCATCCACCATGGCACTGGTACAGCTTGTTGCACTGCTCAGCAGTGAAACACACAGAGAACAGCATCATGCGGAACAGCATCCCTTCAGGGAAGCAGCAGGAGTCAGCGCTTCTCCAGAGAGATGCGGAAAGGCAAAACCCCACCTGCCCCTTCCACAGCATCAAGCACCTTCATAAAAACACAAGACCACGTTTGAACCTTTAACCCTCTGAGTTGTAAAGACTTCATCACTTGTTTTCTCCAACCCAGGCTTTCTGCAATTTCCCTCCATTAAACTCATCAAGACAAGTGACCCTGGTGCCAAGAGGTGTCGGATTAATGAAAGGTCTGGAGGAATGCAGCACGCTTGTTATTAGAGACACAGAAGCAATACAGGATTGAGCTGCCATCACATCAGCACAGGACAGCAAACAGGGCACTTGAGGTGCTGAGATGTGGCTGTGTTGAAGCTGGTGTAATACAGCCGAAGAGCTGCCCCTTGGCATGGGGATGTGTTAGAGCTCATGAGAACAGCAATTGCTCAGCTGCCAAACTTGTGGCTGTTGCTGGATCTAACAGCCAGGTCCAAACTCACATCACTGCGTTCCTAAGAGGTTTGATCATTCCCTGGGCAGTTCTATGGCCCAGCATCAAGACCTCAAAAACGCTGCCAGAATGGAAGGACAGACAGCAGGACAGCCCTGGGAAGAGGTCCCCCCATGCAGGGGGTTGGCTGTGTTTGAGCACCTACCTAACAGACAGCATGTGTTCACCACCTCTGATGGTAGGTCTGACATTATGGAATCATCATCTGGATGTCTGAACCACCAAAACTTCTATATTAATACTCCCTTGAGAAGCTACCAAGAGTTGTCTCAGTCCAGAGGGGACAAAGTGAAGAGGCTGCAAGATAAACAGCTCTTCACTGTTTGTCTACGTACCCTAAAAGTACCTTTCCCACTGTGTGAAAGCCAATACGATGTCTATGAGCACCAAACACAGCAACGTCCCTGCTCACCACCTGCAGTGGACCTGAACAGGCAGTACCACCCTGATTTCCACTCATCCCAGAGTGCACCAGACCCCAAACTTACAGCCTGATCCCTGCTTAATTTCTAATGCAGAAATAACAGATTGCCTTTCAGTTTTCACTGTATCTGCGAACCCTTCCATAATTCAACATCAAATATTTAGTATTACGTTTATTAAGGTTTTAATAATTCAGCATCTCCTGTATTGAAGATACAAGAGCCATGAACTTGCCTCCCTTATTCTACCTGGGTCACTCCAATATTTATACCTGGAATTCTCAGCTCAGATTCCATTCAGGAGGGGAGCAGGCACCAGCCTCCATGCCAGAAACATCCCTCCTCTGCTTGGCATTCATCCATCCCAATCGAGACAAGAGGATTGGTGCTATGACACAATCACCGTGCTGGAGCAGAAAGCAAGCTTCCCAGCCTCTACTTTTACTACTTTAAATGAAGATGTGAGGAGGCAAGAAAGAAATAATGTTCTCCTGGTATTTTGGCTTAGGAAATGTTAACATAAAGGAAGGGGACCCATCACCTTCTCAAATGGAAAGCAATAGTTTTCCACAGACAACAAAAACAACACTCCGAAGAGAGCCAAACTGTGATAGATACGTACCATCAGTCTCTTTCTGCAGCACTAATTGGCCACAAAAACATCCTTGGAAGTGAAGACCTTTTGGATGCTAGCCCTGGCTCTGCCATAGCTTTTGTGAGCACTTGTTCCAGCCATAGCCCTGCCAAGATGAAGGGACAGAATGGAAATCCACCATCCCATCGCTCTGGGAAAAGACAGAAGAGGCTGGGGGATATAAGGATCCTGCTAGTGCCCAGGGAGATGATTTATAACACAGACAAGGATTTGCTGGTCTGGAAATTGTGTCTTGAGTCAATGGGAGAAGACAGAGAGAAGGAAAAGAGGGATGGAGGGATCACGGATTGTCCCTGACACCCCGCAGTCACATCCTCAATTTAATGAGGGAAAGGCAATACACCTAAGTATCTTAGGAATTTAATCCATGTAGTTTACAGTTAAACTCTTGTAAACTAGACAGAGGAGGACAATCACCACCACCACAGTCCTCTGAGGCAGAGTGTGCTGCTCCTTTCCAGATAGGGCCACAAACACAACAGTTTTGCCTGGCTCCTTTTCCAAGGGATCCCCCGTTTCCCAGCCTCCTTTCACCAGGGCAATTCTCCTCCTTCAATACCCTCTTAGGTCCTACTTCCAAACCAGACTGTCAAGTCCAATGCATGTAGTTAAAATACAAGCCAGCCAAAATGGGGGAGCCAGAGAAGAGAAAAACCCCTCTGACTGTATAACAATTGGATGAACAACATGACTTTTCACCAGGCTCTGACTTCGGCTCTTCACAAGCACCACGAGAGACTACCAAGGGTTGGGTAGATGTGATAGACGTATGAGTTTCTGAAAGATGATAGCATCTCTATACTGGTAAATGCATCAATTTAAGCTATCCAATCTGACATTAGATTTAAGTCACTTCAAAACCGCCTTGCTATGAGTTCATACCAATCTACCTGCCTGGATTGACAGACTTCAGAGCTATACGCACAGACCTAACCTAGACCCATCAGGACCAAAAGAGCCTAGAGAGCTATCACATCACATTTCTTATTGGAACAAAATTAATCAGGCTTATCATCATGGAAATTGCTGCCTCCTCAATAACGACGTAAAGAGCAGTGTAGTGACTCAAGCATGAGGAAAAGGAGGAAATCTGCTTCCTACCTGACATCTGCTGGATCTTCCGTCACCAGAACATCTGTCTTGCAGCTGGCGAGAGGGTTGATGGAAAGCTCCACAGGGGGCACCACAAAGCTCTTACTGACAGGCAGCCACAGGCCTTGACCCAAACTATAGGTGGACCTGGAATAAGGACAAATGTGTCACATAAGAACAGAATGTCCACAGCAATTGGTGGCCACTCTTCTGCACCTGACTTGAAAGTAGAGAAGTGGTGACACCATGGTGTTAGTCATTTGGTCTGTCCTGAAAGACAAATGAGACAGGCTGAGAGAGCTGGGCTTGTTCAACCTGGAGAAGAGAAAGTGCCACAGACACCTTATAGCAGCTTTTAGTGCCTAAAGGGATGACAAGAAACCCGGAGAGGGGCTTTGGACAAGGGTCTGTAGGGACAGGACAAGGGGAATGGCCATAAGCTGAAAGAGGGGAGAAGTTCTTCTGTGAGAGTGCTGACGCACTGGCAGAGGGTGCCCAGAGAAGCTGTGGCTGCCCCATCCCTGGCAGTGTTCAAGGCCAGGTTGGACACAGGGGCTTGGAGCAACCTGCTCTAGTGGAAGGTGTCCCTGCCCGTGGCAGGGGTTGGAACTGGATGAGTTTTAGGGTCCCTTCCAACCCAAACCAGTCTGGGATTCTATGTTCTGTGAATAGCTAGAGATGTGACAGGGAGAACATGGGGATGGTCAAACTCTTCATTTCAGTCCAGGGGGACTTTCTGTGCACGCTGTCCTCACTGTTGCTGAGCTATGTCTTGCTATTGGGATGAGTGGAAAACCCTTCTCCACAGAGTATGGACACATCTTTCATGTCTGTCAAAGGCAAATGACACTGTCCCCCCCAGCCAGCATAACAAGCCAGAGTCAGGAGTGACCAAGAGGCAGCATCCACTGGGATGTCCTCAGCGGCTCTCCCCTCCTGAATGTCCAAGCTGAACCCTCCTTTGACTCACCTGAGTATCTTCTCTGGTGCCTGCTCCCCTGTGACCAGGTCATATCCCCGCTCCAGTGTTGTGTATGGCCACGGCCTGGGAGGCAGAGAAGGAAAGATTAGCTGTGGCATGTCCCTCAGCAGGGAAAGCAGCACAGCCAGTTATGGAGTCATGCAATCAACCAGGTTGGAAAAGACCTTCGAGATCATCAGGTCCAACCATTCCCCAGCACTGCCAAGGCCACCAGTGAAGCATGTCACCCCGGGTCTTTGGTGCCAGTGATGGTGGGGAGGAGAACTGGGCTCCTCACCAGCATGGGAGCCAGGACAGAGCAAACACACCATCACATCTCCACTCACCCTTCGCTGTGTCCCCAGTCACTGCGCACACACAAGTGGCGATGGATGGGGTCCGGGGCATAACCTTCATGGCAGCTGCACTCTCCTACAAGAGAAGAGGGGAAGATGAGACCTCTCAGCCCCAGAGGTAAGTCAGCAACCTGCCCATCTCTGCTTGTTCCCAGCCACTCCTGGTCACTGCCATGGATCCGGAGCACTTTGGACTCTTCTGAAAACCTCCAGGAGATGCACAAAGAAGATGAGACGTGGAAAGCTGCAGGAAACCTGTAGCTCTTCTGAAGGGGGGATACATCCAACCCCTCCTGGCCACATCCCTTCC
>NW_009941402.1:0-30176 GCF_000696875.1 Nestor notabilis | reverse complement strand
CCGTGGGCAGCACCCACACAATGACCCCATCCTGCAGCTGGGGGGTTCTCAACCCCACTCCCCACCACTGAGTGCTGCTCACCCTGTTACACCCTATTGACAGCAAGAGAAGACATTTCCCCACCAGAAACCCCATCGTGCTTGGCCCAAATTGATTCCATGTTCCGTAGAAATACATAACCCGGAGCAAGAAACAGCAAAATCAAAAGATTAATTGGATTTGTACGTGGAGTTTCTGTTACAAGCTGCTGCTGGTGTTTTTTCCCCCCTCCCCTCCTCTCCCCATCGTGCCTGATGGTGCAGCAGGCTGAGCTGTAAACACCAGCAGCAATGATGGGGACGTGGAGAAGATGGGGGGGGGGACCCCTACAACGGTGGTAATGCAGACTGGCAGGTACCTGTGTGTTCATCAGGATCCTAACCAAGTTCTTAAAATGCCTCGCAGGGATTACAGTAAAGAGCTTTACTGTCAGGAGGGAGCGAGACAGGGGTTCAACTGCTGAGATTTTTAAGGAAGAGATGCCTGGAAATGGGGAGGCAGCAAAAGAAGAAAAGAAGGGGGGAGTGGGGGAAGAGACAGCTAATGATGTGTTAAAATGCAACAGCACCTTCATGAAATATTCACTGCCTTAAACACGTCTAATATTAAAGATTAAATGTCCTGGGATTTGTCCCAGCGACTTCGAAGCACTGATTTATGATCTGTCAAAAGCTGCTAACCTCATGATTCATAATGGGAGCGGCAGGAACATTGCTCCTCTGAAGGGAAGGAGTTGGGAGAGGGATGGTGGCACTCGCCCTGCTCCGGCTCAGCAGTGCTGGGGGGCTGGGCCGGCCTCGCTGCAGGAAAACACGGGTTCTAATGGCTCCATCAATGGCTTTAAAAACAGAAAAGTTATTTTTTCCTTGGGTGCTTACCACGCAAGTTTCCCCAGCCCTGCTGTGGATCATTAATTCCTGGTGTTCATTGCATAACAAATATGTGCTCTGCAAACGAGAGACGTCCCAAAGTGCTTGCGAAGCAGAGCCGGAGTCTTGGGGCACTGGCTTGTGCTCAACTGCTGCCAGAGAGATTAGAGCAAGGAGGGGAAAAACACTACAGTGGTTGGCATCAAATGGCCTGATTACCCCCTCCCCGTTGATAGCAGGAGGTGCTGGTGGTGAACCCCATTCCCGTGGAGCAGGAGGGTTGATTTTAGCTGGCTGTTTGTTTACTGCTCCATCAGTTTGGTGTTGGGAAGAGAAACTCCATCAACCTGCAGAAATATTGATTGTATCGACTCCAGTCCTGGAGTTTCAACAGCCTCAGCTGGTGTTCGAGGTTTTAGTGGGAGGTTGATTTCGAGAGGGCAAATGATGGCATCAGCTGGGTGCAGATTAAGAGGTGGGACACTGGGTAATGCCACACACAGCACAGGTACCTGCCCCCCAGCAGCAGCACTCGGGACCAGCTTTCCACGGGTTTTCCAGGGAGATAGGCACCCCTTTGGCAGAATTTTAGGAACTGGATAGGAAGGCTCCCAACATGGGATCTGACAAGCAGTTTTTGGGGAGGAGCAGGGACTCTCTTTGAGCAGGATCCCTTTGGGACAAATGATTTAGGATCTATTTCTGTATCTAGACCCATGAGTAGATAATTAGTGGGGTTTTCAAACAACCTCAGCAGAACCTGCTGTGTTCTTTCAGGTCTTCATGAGCTTTTGCTCTCTCCACATCAGCATTCCACCCTCTTTCTTTGACCCCCTGAGCTACTCAGTTACTTTCAGTCTCTCCCCATCCTCTCTTGGTGCAATGACGAGCCGGGGAGGATGCTGAGCCAGCGAAGCTTATCCCCATGGGCCCAGAAATGCCTTTTAAAGCCATTTGAAGAGAGAGAAAAAGGGGTTCCCGTATAGCTAACTCCTCTTTAGGGTAAGCATATTTTCTAAAGAGTAGATTTCAACATTCTGCTAAAAGAAACCAAAACCCCAAAAGCCAAAACAGCAGTGCCTTTGTTCACAGCTACTAAATCCTGTGTGCTTCCAAGACGGGTGCCATTATCTGCTCAGGCTAAGTTAGGATTCAACCTGCACTTAAGACCAAAATGAACTAAAACAACCAAGTTTGACAATTGGATGCAGTTTCCACAGGTCCTGCGCACACCTCCATGCAGTGTTCGGCTGCTGTGGGAGGACAAATGATTCAGGACCTACAAACTGCTGTGACAAGCATCCTATTTGTGCAGCCACCAGCCCACACCCTGCCCACAGTACACAGGTGTGTGTTCCTTCGTCTTCCTTTGGATTCATAACACATAGATCAGGCTGGATAATCCAGGGGCAATTCTGAGCTATAACAGCAAAAGGAAGGATTGCTGCTCACTCAGTTTAAGCGAGAGCAGGTCCCGGTGCTCGACTCTGGAGGTCCCATGTTATACTTCCAGCGTGTTATTAAGCAAAACACTGGGAGGGGAGGGCAACACCTCTGCCACTGCAGAGAGAAGACGCATAAACCAGGAAATGCAACACCAAAGCTCTAGAGAGAGGTTCAGAGAGTGTGTTATTTATGCGACAAGTGCAGGTACATGGAAGGGTGAGGGGAGAGCTGAGGCAATGGGAAGGCAGCAGCACCCACAGCACTGCTCTCCATCCTCCCCTGCTCCCCTCTGCTTCTGAACAAGAGGCTTCTTTCATTGTCCATTAGCATCGTCAGCATCCACAGCTTTTGGCTCAAGGTTGGCCCACGCTGAGGCTTGCTCATGCCTGAAGGAAACGAATCTAACACAAGCCACATCCAAGATCATCACCTCCAGTGGCACAGCCATGGTGCAAAGGCAACTGTGTGGAGGAACACAGCCCTCCAGCTCCTGCTGCATCCTGACCAGCACAGCTTGAGCCTTTAGCTCTCTTTTTTGTTAGATTTAAGTTGAACCATTCTTCCATGTCACCCACTGCACTGTGCTGCTGCTGCTCCTGACAGGGTCTCATGCTGCTTCCACAGCTTCCCTGGCTGTCCCCATGCTCTGCCAGGCTAATCCCGTTAGCCTCGTTAGGGCAGAGATGATCCCTGGTGATAATGCTGCAAGATCCTCCTAATCCACCCACCCAGCTGGAGGCTCCCAGGGTAGCTGCTCTGTGCTGCCATTGGCATTTTTGTTTAAGGAGTCAGAGGGGCTTTGGCAGTGATGGAGCAAACCTGTGTTTTGTCAGCCTTCTCCCAGCTCTGGTGGTGTCCGTGTTTCTCTCCTCCACAGTAGCATCTCTGCGTTCACCCTCATCCCAGAGGGATGTTCTGCTGTGCAGGAGCTGTGTCCCAGCCAGAAAGGCACTATCCTGGGACAAATCCAGAGGCTGCAGGGCTACAAACACATACCTTTTGACCTGTATGAGCACTGCATGTACACAATCACACCTGCCTCTCCCACCTGAAGTGATGCTCAGCCTGGGCCCAGCTTTTGGGTGACCTCCTCTCTGGACGGACACACAACACAAACCAGGGGGGATGCCAGCCCCAGCAGAGCACTCTCAGTGTCAGCAAGCCAGAAAGCTGCAGCACCATGTCCCTGTCACCTTTGGCTCTGCAGCCCAGCTGGGTTGTCCTCCCTGCAGACCCCCCATCCCATCACATCCCATCTGTATCCCAACACCGCCTCTTGCTTCTCCTTCCTTCACGCACCACCGCA
Source organism: Nestor notabilis (assembly GCF_000696875.1). NCBI lineage: Eukaryota > Metazoa > Chordata > Aves > Psittaciformes > Psittacidae > Nestor > Nestor notabilis. Next base: position 26,515 of record NW_009941402.1, on the reverse strand, counting down.
CAGGAGGAACAAGGGTCTGCAGAGGCAGCAAGCCAAAGCCAGGCATTTTTCAGCGAACAGAGACAGCCGTTGAGCACAGCCCTGACTGCACCAGTGTTCACAGAGGGGCTGCAGCACAAAGCCCCTCTCTTCTGGGTGAGTGCAGAGTCATCTCCAGGGTTACCAGCCTGCTCTGGGAGCACTGGAGGGTCCCTCCTCCTTCCCTGCTGCAGGGATGCGAAGCCTTCCCCCTATCAGCAGCTCAAGCTGCATGGTCTGAAGCCCCTCACCAGGGCAGCAAAGGCATCTGCAAACGGTGTCTCCTGCCCAGGCACTGCTGTCCCAGCCAGAAGCTCAGCGCTTGGCAAGGACCATGTCCCCTTGTCACCACTGCCCGCAGCAGGAGCCACTGCTCTGGAGTCCCCATGGGGGCAGAGGGGACCTGGGTGCTCCCACGCTGGGCTCATGGGCTGTCTCCTGCCATCACGCAGGACACCGTATGTCTCTGCTGTGTCCTTCCCAAGGCGGTGGCAATGCCCTGAGCACCACTGTGTGACAAAAGCCACTGATAGAGCAACACAAATCACCCCATCCCTCCAACAGCCATGACCAGCAGCCTCCCATAATGAAGCTGTCAAGGCCTCAGCGTCTTGTCTGTATCTGGAGGAAGCCCTACATCGATTTGTCCTTTGCAAAGGTTCCTGAGCTCCTGGAGGAGAAACAGCCTCTTCATCCAGCATCCATAGTCTGATGCAGGTGAATCCAACCTCTTGTCCTTCAGCCATCCAAAGCCCATGCTGTGATCCCATGGGCATCTCACACAGGCTGTTCTTCCTCACCATTATGGGGCACCCCAGATCCTTGGTGCAAGAGAAGGCTGTGGGGCCCCACCAGGCCCGTGGCGTGGTCAATGCTGTCTCCAAACCATGCACAGTGCTGCCTTGGCCCATCTCCCTCCCTCCCTGCAAGCCTCACGCAGGCAGATCTGGCTGCACCCTGCACCCTACCCCAGAGCTGTGATAACCCATGGGGAGGTGCCATGGGCCCCCCGAAGCATCACCTCTCCTTGCTGCCAGCCTTCCTCCTGAGGGATGATCGCTCTACAAGGGATAAGCAAACCCCAGAGACCTCAGCCACCAAGTCCTGCCTCAAACAGGAGTTTCTCTGCCTACAGTGTGGCATAAATAAGAACAATAAAACATCCAGCTATCTGCTGGGGTGTGAGCGCAGCATCTCATGCTCAGGTACCCGAGCCAGTGAGTGCCCTGCTGCTGATCCCCGGGGAGGAGCAGCTCCCAGCAGGATGGTGACAAGGCTGAGATCACCAGGGACAGGACAAGACACATCTGCACAAGGGTTGGCACCAGGGTTTCCATCGATAGAGATGAGAGGAAAGTTAAAAACCCTGCAACAAAACCTTTCCTGAAGAGTTTGCTGTGCCTTTGTGGTCTGGCAGAGCAAGGGCGCCTGTTCAGAAGGAGATACGGAGGAAATTAAATAGAGGCAATGATGAACAAGGGTCTTAACACTTCATCAAATTCCCAACTTCAATGAACAAGTGAAGCATCTTCAGAGAGCTGCTTCTTCAGTCAGGGCTGACCCCTGCCTGAGGCCGTGGCTCCTCCAACAACCAAAGCTTCTCCTCCTGCCCTTGCTATCTGCAGTCCCTGGCCTTCAGGGGTTGCACTTTTGCTGATGAGAAATGCAGTGTCTGTAAAAGCAGTTTAGCTCTCAATGAACAAGACAGGGAAGGAGGTTTCTGCCCAGCTGATCCAGCCCAGGGAAAACCTGGAGTTAATGTGACAATCATCCTTCCTCTCCCTCTTCTGCAAGTCGCCCTCTTCACCCAGATTCATCATAGCACCTAAGTGCAAGCTTAGCTTCCAAGGATTGTGTCTAGGTTTACGCTCTGCATGGGTTATACTCTCATTTATCATCTGCTCAGCTCCTATGCCACACCACTGAGGAAGATCTCCCTGGGCACACATTCACAGCTGATGCAAGGAAGCAGCAAGACATCCCAGGGGTGGTCCAATGTGACATGGTTGTCATCTTCTGGGGTGAACACTGCCCCACATCTGACCACAGTGGGGTGAGAAACCATCTCCTGCAGGGCTGGTGGGATGGGTCAAGCCATGGAGGTGGGCCCAGGGCCAGCTCTGCAGGGTAAAACTCATTCCTCTTCCCTCCCCTCCGTGGTCTTTAGACAGGCACAGAAATGCCATTACAAGAACATTAACAACTGCAGGATTAAACACTCTAATGGCAGAAAATGAGAGTGTAAAGACAGCGCAGATAACCTTAACTCAGCCCCCTCGAAGGCATGCATTTTGATTGCTGTTTATGTATAACACTTCAGCCCGAAGCTAAATTAACTTGGGAGTTCACTGCCTCCTGCCCTGCTTGGTGCACGAGGCAAGCTGTGCTGCCACATGAAGAGAAATTGTATATTACATGGGTTTTGACCAAGTTATTAAACTCCATACCTTAGAGAGACAGAACCTCATCTTCGAAAAGTCTAAGTCAATAAAGACGGTTGGATCCTCCAACAGCGAAAACAGCAGAAGTGTGCAAGAACAAACAAATATTACTTGATGTGCACAAAACCTGCATGACATTGAATTGAACTATCAGAGGAAATGGCTGTTTTCATAAACACAAATACACCCTCACCAGGATGGGTCATCTGATTTACCTGCTCAGCATTGCCACCTCCAAATCCCCTTAACAGGTTACCTTTAAAGAATGGCTCTGTTTAAAAGTGGCTTTCATCTATAGCCTGCCCACAAGACCTCTGTCCTACCTGCCCAGGAACACCACCTGCATCTCTGGTGACAAACATCCATTTGGAAGATGATGGAAACCTTTTCTGTTTCCTTCTGCCACTTCCCAGAAAGACCCTTCGCAACCACATTTCCTTTGGTCCTTACAAGCCCATGCCTATTGCTTTGGGCGTGCCATCCATTGTGAATGAAAAGGAGAGGATTTTGATGGCAAAGTGCCTGATTTATAGATGAGAGAAGAAAATCCCACCCATTTGCACCTGCTAATCAAGGTGCTATCCATCTCATTTATGCCACTGCTCCAGCAAGCCTGACAGCACAGAATCAGAGGCTGTTTCTTCCAGCACTTGGCCCTAAGGGACCGATTCTCCAGCAGGTCTCTTAAGCAATGCCCACAGAATGTGCAAGTGAATCAGTTTTGTGCATACAAAGCAGGTAATTGTGCTCACAAATCAGGATTTGCATATGCTGCTGGAAACAGATGCTCTCATCAATGTTACCAGTGCTGGGAAGGGAGGCCAGGGAAAAAGCGCTCCTGAATCTTACACAAGAGGTATCCCAGTGCGTGGTACAAGTGGTGGCACTGGCAATGTGCTCCACATCTGTCCAAAATGCACAGAGTGAGGAGAGTTGATGGCAAGTCCCAGAAGATGACAAACCTTTCCCTGTTCTCATTCCAAGCACCAGTCAGCTCCTGCCAAGAGGATGGGGCATTTTGGCTGAACCTCTTCAGCCAAGGACCACATCCTGGCCCTGGTGAGCTATCTGTCCCATCTGATGTGGCGGCTGGGGCATGGCCACTGTGTCTCATCTGCAGGGGGAAGACCTTCAGCAGCATCCATTTATGTCTGTATTTACAGTCAGTCATGTCAGATCAATCAGCTTGCCTGTTTCCAAGGCAGGGGTGAAGGAGAAAGATGGTATTTTGCTCACGTGCAGATGTTGGTGCTCCCTCTGACAAGCTCTGACGAGCTGGTGCTTTGCAAAGAGGGTTTGAAATCTGTCAGGGGGGCAGCAATCATTTAATTAAAGAGTGAGTCACACGGTGAAGACACAAGGGAAGGCAAATTAAGGTCAGGCAAGCAAAATGTATTTTGGCATTTCCTAGCGTTTAAGAGCCTCTGCTTTCACGGCGGATTATTATTCATACTGAAGCAGTACTTGGTGGCTGGAGTCATGAGTAAGCACATTGTACAGACAGATCTTACATAAAACTCCAACCCAAAAAGAGGTTTACAGTGCTGGGAAGGGGTAAGACCCAGCAGACAGAGCATCGCTGACCTGGGGGGCCCTGTCTAAACATGTGCCAAGAGCCTGTGGCAATGCCACTAGCATTGAGTGCTGCCTGCAGAGGTCTGCTTACCTTGGAGCAAGGAGGCTTTGGGACAAGGCTGTATCCACACTACCATGGAATTAAGCTAAGTCAAATAAGCTGTAAATGTGCTGGAGGACCTCAAACCTGGCTGTGCTGCTCTCCACAGAGAAGCTCTCCTGCTTCTCTTCCTGAAGGAGAAACCTTCAAGACTTTTATCCTCCAGAGAGGACAAACCCCAGTCCTCATGGACGCTTCACCCAGCCTGAGAGGACAGAGGGCAGGGGAAAGCCTCAGTACGCATCACTTGGGATGCTCATGGAGGTGATGAAAATCCCTGACCTGAAAAGGTTGAAATTCAGGCAGGATTTATGTCCCATAGTAAAACCACAGGCCTGCCTCTCTCGTGGTGATAAAAATAAATCACCCTTAAAACCAGAATGACATTAATAAAAATAAATCTGAGAATACATGCAGTGTATCATGGAGTTACAGTCTGCTCCAGCCCGGCACGGGAACCCCTTACCAGCCAAAGGCAGGTCAATGGTGACGTGTGTAAGTAGTGCTTGGGGTTATGTCCTAGGATAGGGTGCCAAATAGGCACTTCCAGAGGTGTAACTTTCAGTGGGTGGTTGCTCAGCTCTTGCGAAGTTTGGACCTCTTAAGGGGGGTTGTAGATTTAGGCTCTGGAAACCAGCAGCCCCACTGGCCAGACCTGCTCTATCCCTGCGCATCCAACCGACAGAGACAGGAGAAAGATCTTCCTTTATTCCACATGAAAACTCTGTGGCTGGAGAATAGGGGAAGAAGCCGATCGACAGCTTTCAGGTGAGGAAGCTGAAGGATCAGATGAAGGCAGTTCTGCCCTTGGCTTCCATCATGGATAAGCAGGGAGGATGGGAACCAGGGATGGGAACCGTAGAGCAGCTGGCGAGGTTCAGATCCAGTACAGCACAGAGCAGAGCACCTCCCGGGCTAAGAAGCATCCCTCCCTTCCCTACAAATGAGATCTGACACATCCTGCTCAAGCGTGGGGCATCCAGCAAGAGTGACAAGCTGCTCCTGTGAGCTGGGGATGGAGGGGGAGTGGCAGCTGGGATGGCATAGGAAATAGCCGCTCCTTGCAGCAGAGGCCATGTGAGGATTAAACCAGCACTGCTCAGTGCCAAGGATGGCATAGGGGGGCTCTTCCAAAGGGGAAGTCATGGTCTGGCTCCATACATTTCTGCTGCAGGCAGAGCTTTTTCCTCTCTCCTTCTCCTGTGATTGAAGGGAGAGCTGAATGCATCCTCGCTCTGTCACTGAGGTAGTTGCATTTTGCCGATGCCTGAAACAACCCTTCTGCTCTGTGACATCTGGATGAGAAGAGCCTCCTCCCACACCATCTCCATCTGCCGGGGTGGCTGCTGTCACCTCCCAGCCCTCATTGGGACTGTAAGTGATGCCCAGGGCTCATCTACATGGGAAATTCATCCTGAGTAACCATCCTGCAGCATCAGTGTCTGTCAGTGCCTCCGTGCAGACAAGCCTTGAGGAGCAGGAGTACTAAGAAGAGAACATTCCTGAGCAAGAAAACATTTATTAGAGCATGTTCAGTATTTGCATCGCAGCTGAGCAGGGAGGGATGAGAACAGGGTCCCCTCTGCCAGCCCACAGTGCATTCATGACGGATTTCTTCCTCTCAGGATGCTATTAACAGCACAGTCCGTGGCAAGTGGGAGGCTTAGAAAAGGTCTTCTCTGTGAGCCATCTCCCTCCAAACCCCTGGCAAAACCAGAAACCAACATCCCTGCTTGCAGCCATGAGCCTCCTACACAAACACACAGTGAAAAGACCCATGCAAGGTCCTGTCACGAGTCCTGCTGAGACATCACCTCCCAGGGGCCAGCCATTGGCTGGGCTCACACAAACTTATTTCCACTCATGCAGACCCCCTGCCCCCATTCACTAGTTGTACATTTGCTGTTTAATATGTTCCCAGCTCACTGCAAAAAACCAAAGGGATGGAGATGGGGAAAGCTCACAAGTAGGGTTTCCAAACTGGACAGCAAAATAGCACAACTTACAAGCAGATTAACTCCATGTGTCTGCAGCTGCCACACCAAAGAAGTGACAGCTCCACCATTTCAAATTCCCATCTTTGTGCCCATCTTCTTTACACTTTGCTGATGGGGTTCATCACCGGGTGACCCTGCTGGTACCTTTTGGACCTTCGTACCCAAAACCAGGCTAAAGCAGAGGTGAACCAAGCACATGTCGAAGTACCCACAGACAAACCTCCCTCACATCTCCAAGCTTCCCAAGGTCTTCACTCTTCCTCAAGCCTCCCTTACCTGTCTCCTGGTCACACAGCTGCTCACAGGCATCGGTGGTCCTCTGGCCACAGAGGTCTCTCACCCAGGGGGACGTGGCATTGATCTGATAGTACAGGGACAACTTGGCTGGATTAAGCCAGTCGGAGATGTCCAAGTAGCTCCCCTCACTCACAACGAAGCTGCTGCCTGGAGGGTGGGAAAGGAGTGTGTTAGGTGAGTGTAAGAATCTAAAAAATAACTCAAAACCAACATAAAACCCCACCAAACATGCATTTTGGCCTAATATCAGAACACTCTACTCTTCAGGAGCTGCTATGATGTCAAGATTAGCGAAATACCAAGTTCACCAACACTCAGACCCAAAGAACTTCATTTGACCATTCCTCTCCATATGAACATGCCCCAGCAAATGGTCCACCAGCTTGGACACTCTTCTGCCCAGTCACTCCCCTGTCCTTAGCACTACCCAGCATCACAAGATACAGGATTTGATTCCAAAATCTCTGCAGAAATGTGTACCAATGTAATTAATCTGATTCATAAGATCAGAGAATCACATCCCCAGCACATGCAGGTGGTGTCCATGAGGATGCCAGGCTCAGAGTGCAGATGGGCAGTGGCCGCATGGGCTATTCCCACTTCACTTCCATAGTTGAGGTGAGGGAATTGCCCCAATACACAACATCTTATATGAGTGGTCTCGTATCAGAGACACTCCCAAGAGCCAGAAGTGAATTCCTGCCAAAAGTATTTTCTTACAAAATCACATTTCTTTATTTTGTGAAACGTTCTTTTTCCCCACCGGCATCTGGGAATATGCATCATCTAATTAGCCAAATAGATTTTCAGTTCAGCCCAATCATTTCCTTATCTAACATCTGAGGCCTAGCTTCGCTCGGGGGATTTTGCAGGCACAGAGGTCCTCATTAACTCTGATCTTCAATTACATTGATTATAAGACAGCCTCCATAATAGGGCCGCATAGATCAGAGGGGAGCAAAAATACCTCTGCCATTAAGTGGTGTTTTGCAGAAGTTACCAGGGTAAAAGCCTTTCAGAACAGGGAAGAAGAAGCCTTCAAAGAGAAGTGGGCAAGGGGAACAACCAGATAGCCCAGGAGCCCACAGCCACCCTTCCACTTGCAGATGTGGGCAAAATTTGCAACCACTATCTGCAGATTCAAATCTTTCTTAGTGATTATCCAAGGATGGCAAGTCTATAGATCCAAGGCATATTTTCATGAAACCTTAAGGCTTGTATTGCGTAGTAAAGGACTGGGACATCATTTTTCTAGGCACCACAGAAGATCTTAGCTCAATGAAAGCCAAGAGATTCAAAAAGCAGCATAAAACCCCACAGTGGTAACCACCCCACATGAACCTGCTTGAACACAACCTCATGATTTCCTTCTGAAGAGAATCGCTGGTGCTTTAACAAGAAGTACTAAACCTCATCCTGCACCATGCTATCCATGCAAAGGATAAAATAAGCAGAGCCTGAAGTCAAGCATCCCAGTGAGAAACTCCATTTTCAAGCACCCCAAGATCTCAGCACCACACAAATCTGGGCCCTAATTTCCCATGAATTCAAGTCTTCTACACTTACACTGTTTATACACCACAAACATATTCACAGCCTCATTTCTACACTCAAAACTGATGGAAGCTGCAAAGCTATTGACTGTTCAAGCAAATGGAAATTAGACTTCCCAGATCCAGCTGCTCTGGAGATCCAGCAAGACAGGAGCCTGCATCACCAAGGCTGCAGGATACACCTCAATCAGATGCACAACAGCAGTAAACTGCTGGGTAAACTCCACACCACCAGTGGAAAGCACTGAGATGCTGAGCACAAAGAAGTACCTTAGAACCACATCATTTTCTCTCTAGTAATCATTCTTTGCCACGAATATTGAAAGAGAGCTTGAAATACCAATGCTAAGCTATTGCTGATTTATTTTACCAAACAGAAATGCAGCGTGAACCCATTGAGTATGTTTACTATTTACTATGAGGTAACCTGTCAGTCTTCCTTCCTTCTTTATTTGTGCAGATCCCTAATAAAGTGTGAAGCCTGGGAGGCATGTAAGCACATTTTGAGGCTCAGCTACAGACAACTCCCTCTGCACCCAAAGACCGAAGAGCTGAAGCAATGGCTCTAGATTAAATCCCTACTTAATGAACCCCACTTCTACTTAAAATACAGCCAGCCTGAAAGCCACAGAGGCAATTCAGACCTAAAATAGTCATAGAATTAGTATTCATCAAGATGAAGATGACTCAAGCTGGCAGAGGATCCTGAAGGGGATGGACTATGCAGACGGGAGGACCCCGAGCCGGGGTAGGCAATGGAGGGGTGACCTCTGGAGATCCCCAGCAACCCCACATGCTGAACATCCCAGCAGGAAGAAGCCCATTCATGGCCCTGCTGCCAAATCTTTATTTCCTTGGAAAACCCTATTTGCTGCTGTATTAAAAAAACCCAAAACCCAATGACTATGTATTTATGGAAGTACCTCCTAAATCCACACCAAAATCTGACATCTGGTCAGGAGCCTGTAACTTCTCTTTCAGCAGAGGTTTGGTATCCATGGAAAACCATGGATTTGAGAAGCTTGGAATTATCTGTAAATTGATCACGCTTTGCCATATTCTATAGAAAAAAACCTTCCCAAATATAATGCACCCATCACTTAAGAAGACAAGTCCTGGTGTTTTCATTTTGATAAGTCTGACTGAGGAATCACCCTCCATAGCAAAAGTTTTAAAAACTAAGCCAAAACCAGCAGGGAAAATGTTTGAATCCAAAATCCCTGAATTCAAGTTCTGCACTGGGTCTACAAGGATGCTGGAGAGGGGCTCTTCATCAGGGACTGTAGTGATAGGACAAGGGGTGATGGGTTTAAACTGAAACAGGGAAAGTTCAGGTTAAATATAAGGCAGAAGCTCTTCCCTGTGACGGTGCTGAGGTGCTGGCACAGGGTGCCCGGAGAAGCTGTGGCTGCCCCATCCCTGGCCATGTTCAAGGCCAGGTTGGACAGAGCCTTGGGCAACATGGTCTAGTGTGAGGTGTCCCTGTCCATGGCAAGGGGTTGGAATTGGATGCTCTTAAGGTCCTTTCCAACCCAAACCATTCTATGATTGTATGATTTTAAGTTCAATGTAAAATGGAGGCTTTTCTACTTCAGCATAAGGACAAAACCCAAACCTGGGGAAATTAAAGGTTTTAGTTAATTGTAGACACTTTTCTTCCTTCCTAGGAGGAGCGAGGGGACAATCTCCAGCCAGAAACATTCTCCCATCTTTAAAGCTGAGTGTTGCAGCTCAGCTGGATAAGACCTTGAGAGATGTACACAGACACTCGCATCACCTTCACTTCCATTGAAAACACAAACATCCCAACCCTGATCCCTTTATAGCTTGCCTGGGAAAAAAAAAAAAAAAAAGCAATAAGAAAAGATGGTTTACAAATATTTTGAAAGCTAAAATTAGGAAGATTTTAAAGCCTTTTCACACCATTTTTCCTCTTTATTTTCAGAGAATCTGAACACAGAAAACAGTTTTCAAAAGTCACCAGCACACACTCATGAAAAACATCTTGAAGAGCTCAGAAAGGGCAGGCTGAGTATCAAATCCTTTTAGAAACTACCATGAACAAACATTTTCCAAGCAAGTGCTGCTTCAAACATCTTTAGCTTGCTGGGAATAGCAGCCAGGTTTGTTTTCACCAACGTGCAGTCTGTCAATGGAAGGAAATCAAGAGGATGGAAGGGGGTGATGGGGATCCCAAGGGGCTCACATGGCCAGAGTAGACCTGGCTCCACATCACCCTCTGAAAACCCGCCTCAAGGACCCCAGACCCCACCAAACTGCCCCCACACTTAGCAGATCCACTCTCTGAAGACACTCAGAGAGACCATCCACCCAGCTGTCCTCTGCTGCCAACCCCATCCCCTCGCTGGTGTCTGTCAAGACACAAGTTTTGAGCTTCCCATTCAAAAGCTCAGTGAAATCTCCCTTAAACAGAGACATGGTCTCAGGGTAAAGCAACCATCAACCAAACAAGGGAATACAGCAACAGAACAGCAGCTCTCCACCCATAACCACCACCTCACACATCCATCAAGCGCTATTGGCTTTACACCATAAAGCAGCATCACCGCATCATGGAGAACATCAGTACTCAGCTACATAACTGCCTCCTGGCTCCACAAGGTCTACCAGCACCTCGAGGGACTGATTTGTTTGGCTTTGTGTGTGTGTGTGTTTCCCCCTCACCCCCTTCCTTCGACACTGATCAAAGCCAGATCAGTTAAGGCAGCATCAAAAGTTCATATCTTTCATGCTGGGGTCTCCTTCGAAGTTCAGTGGAACTGCTTAAGCCTTGACAAAAGAGGCTTGAAGTTTTGACATCTCAAAAATCATTTTCCAGAACACAACAGGATAAAACAGCTCAGAAGAGATAGCTAACAAGGGGAAAGAACAAAGCACCCAAAAGGCAGCCAAGAGAGTTTGGCTTTTCCTTTCTCTCTCTCTCTTCCTTTTCAAGAGAAAAGATCAAAATATGTTTTTTTTAAGACTTTCTATTTCTTCCTCCCTCTGCTCTTTCTGTCTTTGGTCCATTCACTGTTTCTTGGCCAACAAAACTCCTTTTCATCTAATATTAGCATTGTGTGCTGGAAAGCTATTGGAGGTCATACTACAGGTTGCTATTAATGTATCCATCCATCTACCATCATAAAATTATAATCCTGCCACAGATATTTTCTTTAAACACTAGAGGAAGGATTATCCCCCTTGCTCTGTTCTATAGGTAAAAAGAGCAACCCTATTTGATTTCTTTGGAGACCTTTTTTATTTTCCTTGTTAAACTTGAAAGAATATTTCCCAAAGAGACAACTCCTCCCCTATCAGCTCTTTGCATTGATCAGCTCTCGCTCTCCTGTCCTGGTCTTAAATTTCTTTCAGACAATGCAGAACCACTAGATAGATGTTGGATGCCCAGGACACACTTACACTGACCTAAGGAAGACAATCAGGCTTGCTGCAGGATTGCACCCACACTCTAATAGGGTAGGCAATCATAGAATCAGAGTGGTTTGGGCTGGAAAAGACCTTAAAGCTCCTCCAGTTCCAACCCCTGCCACGGGCAGGGACACCTTCCACTAGAGCAGGTTACTTCAAGCCCCTGTATCCAACTTGGCCTTGAACACTGCCAGGGATGGGGCAGCCACAGCTTCTCTGGGCACCCTGTGCCAGCACCTCAGCACCCTCACAGGGAAGAGCTGCTGCCTCAGAGCTCACAATGGCAGGTTAAAGCCATTCCTCCTTGTCCTGTCACTGCACTTGTAAAAAGCTTCTCTCCAGGTTTCTTGTAGCCCCTTTAAGTACCGGAAGGCTGATTCTTCAAAGTCAAACTCTTAATTCCATATTCTAATTTGAATCCAGGGACAGTATCACACTGGGTTAAAATCCAAGCTCTCCACTCTATCTTCCTTTTCAAATGGTTTCTCTCTTGAACCAGATGAAATGCCTAACCAGAAAGTTATGATAGCCACTTTTAAAACCCACAAAAGCCTAGAGGCACATCTTTCATTTACTCTCCCATCAGCCCAAGTGCACACAATTTACATCCTTGACTCAAATGTGTATTTTCAGCACACAGATTACTTGCACAGCCTGGGCTGCTCATATCAATGCTCCCCAACCACTGATTCTGGATGCTCACGCCCAGAGACCCCCATCCCTTAGAAACACTGTCAGTCCTGCCAGAGCTTTTTCACTCTGGCAAAGCAGAAGCAAATTAGTGATACAAATCTGCATGTAATTACAGCTCTGAGTAGAAGCATCTTTCCTGTGGGAGGAGCAGGGTTACATTTTAAGTGTTAAATTGCACTTTCTTGATAATTCTGACAGACGTTTTCTTTGGGGTTCCTTGACACAGTCTTGATTTCACCAGGGCTGAGCTTCTGACAGGCAATGCCCATATTCAACCTCATACAGCGGGTGAGGACTTGGTCAACTTTTCCCAAACCCAAGGGAAATGGCATCTTTGCACCTTGGCTTTGTGGTCAAGCTCCCACTGCAGTGATATCTCCCATGGTGGTACTAGACAATATCATTGTGCAGGTGTCGGTAACAGCACATCTCTATCTTCAACAGGCATCTGGGCCAGCAACGGCTGAGACAGAAATTAGACTCCTAAAGAAAAGCTTTTCCTTAATGCTCCGTATCTCCCAACTTCCATGCTCCAGCCTGAGGCTCTTCCTCAGTGATGCTCTCTAGATATTGGACAAGGGCTTGAGGAAATCCAGCCTAAATCAAATCACATCATGAAGTATATGACAGAAGAGTTAAGATTAGCTTTAAACAACACAAAGTGTGTGTGAACGGGGAATTTTCAGCCAGCACCAAGACCAAACATCCTTCCAGGATGGCAGAAAACATAACCAAGAGGCATCACGTGCAAAGTTATTATGCCATGGGATCCAAGCAAGCTATCACTCACTCATCAAGAGATTGCACATCAGCAATGGTACTTGTTGGAAGAATGATAAAGTGAAGTGGCATGTTCCTAGCTATGCAAGCTCCAAAAATCCTTACTGCACTGCTGCATCACTGCTGCTGCACGTATCCCATGAATTCTGTTTCAAAAGCAAGTGTGGCCTACGCCATCATCCCAAGATTGACCCACCACCACTCTGCAGGCAAGCAGGGTCTCATCCTGCGGCTGCATGAGTCAATGTTTGCATCTTTCCATCTATGAATATGAGCAGGTTAGTTGGTTAAGGACATGCCTTACTACAGTCCTCACTCACCATCCCTCCCAAATTAGAGAGCAAATAGTGTTGGTAGGTGAGCAGGCACTGGGAGATGCCAGCTCCCTGGTGGTGGGCACATCCTGCCTCTCTCAGGATGCAAGAACTCCTGGCTTTGAACCAGCCCCTGCTGACACCATCCAAATACCACCTTGAATCCCCCTGGCTTGGCTTCAATCAGTTCTGGAAAGGAGAAAGGAAGAGGCAAAGTGAAGTTGCCCCAGCAGCCCAGCACGCTTGCAGCAGGCACCGGCACAGGGGAGAATGGATACACGTTCACAAGCCTGTCAAAGGCACGATAAAAACATGATGTACTTCAGCCTCCAGAACCTTATTAGTTCCTCATGCAAAGCGCATTCACGCCATAAAACCATCTTGGAATCCTTTTGATCCGTGCTGATACAGTTCATAAATTGATGTTAATATTTAGAGTTCATGTCTGGTAATGCTGCAGCCATTTGCTCACATTTCCTCACCCAGCCAAACGGGTGCAGGAACAGGGGGGAGCTGTAATGCAGACATGGAGGAGACCTGGTGATTAAGAGCTGATGGAATTAAAGGCAATTTGTAAAGCTGCCCCCAGACACAGCCTCCAGAAACACTCAGGGTCCAGGGCAGCCAGACCAGGCACCAAGTCTGCAATAGGAAGGTGTTGCTTCTGCCAAAGCCCTGACCCGGGTCTCCACAGAGCAGCAGAATGAGTCCATGGGGAAGAAACAGCACAAGAACACACTTATTTTAATCCAGACATTTCCCTCTGCTGATCCCAAAGGGGCTGGTGGGGCTGGGACCAGCTGGAGAGCACAGGGGACAGCAATGGCAGCATCCCTCTGAAAGCCTGGATACCTTTGAGATCAGATCCCTTTCTCCATCCTTCTGGGGTACTTCACATGTAAAAAGAGCATCATCTCCAGCTTCGACTTGCTGTAAAATAGGATGGGGAGGCAGCAGATCCCCCACCTCCCGCTGCTCATTTCTCTGTGGCACATGCTGAGCACACGCAGGCAAGCACCTGAGGACACAAGTTAATGCCTGGTCACCTCCGAGGGCTGCAGGAGATTGAGCAGGAAATGTCAAAAGCAAACAATGTAAAGCAACACATTTAATTAAAACCAAAATGAGAAGTTGTTGCGAGTCCAACAATTGCAGACTGCAGAGCTCCAGCAATCTTCGGGGGAAATTAACACAAGCTGCTAATAGCAGCATCCAATTCCACCGGCGCCTTGGAGGGATCAGTGGTGGGGGAAGGTAGGAAATCATCTTTAGATGAAACAATTACCTATCAGCTGCGTGACAACTGCAGGACGTCACCAGGCAGATGCAGACGCATGAAGCTTAGAAGCAAAAAGGAAAACGCAAAGAAGCTTCCTCCAATTCTGCTATCGCAAAGGATCAAACCCAAAGCATGGTCACAAGTGGCAATTCCACCTCCAGCTGCTCTCCTGGCTTTGCACAGGGTGGGACTGTGTTTTCCTTCTTCCCCTCTGGCTTGCAGGGCAGTGTTCATGCTATGGGAATCCATCCATGCCTGCAGGAGGGCTGTGCTGTGCCTCTGCTCCTGACCTGCATAAACCACCCAGCCCGCAGCTCAGACAGGGATAACCACGTCTCCTCTGGCACGCATCTCACAACAGGAGGGAAGGAGGCTACGGATGCCCTGAGATGCCTTTGAAGTGACAGAAACCTGCTTTATGCCCTTTATTTCCACTTATAAAACAAAGCCCTACAAGCCCCTAGCTAAATGTAGCCTTGCCTCCTTCGGTATGCACCAGAGGATCTCACGTCCCTCTCCCACTAAAGTATCCAGATCCAAACATCCACCCACACCATATATAACCTCTTTGCAGGCTGTAAAAATGGGAAGCTTTAATTGACACTATATTTCAAACTGTTGTGAAGCAAGGACATACTCCAGGCTCAGTCCTCTGGGGTATCTTTCCCCAGCCCTGCCTCCCCTGCAAGCAGCTCCCAATGCTGTATCTTTAGTTTTTGAATGATTACTTATAAGGGGAGAAAAAACCCAACTGTTGAATGTACAGAGCCCAGTGCCTCACATATTCACATAAAGAGTTTTATGGATCACATGGAGGGGCTCTCTTTCTTTTCTTCCCCCCTTTTGACACTAAAGGGTCCTCTAAATAATACTTTGCATTTCCATATCCTCATAAAAGCCACTACTATCCTTTCTATAAATCTAAGCCATCTCTGAAATCAATGATGCCATCTGCTCAGCACAGGCAGAGGGTGCCCCTAAATGTGATGCCCTGGAGCAGCAGAAGGAAGAGGATGCTCCAACCATTGCATCCCAAAAGAAGGGTTAGAGCCATCAGCCCATTTCTCAGAGGTAGGATGTCCCCATTCTTCCCCACCAGCAAAAAGCAGGGATGCTTCTGCAAAGCTTTCCTGGATTTGGCCACCCCATGAAGGCAGAGGAGCTGGACAAACCAGGCAGGAATTGCTCAAAGGGGAGAGGAGCTGCAGGGGGACACCCCATCAAGTGAACAAATGGAAGAAAATGAACTGAGAGAGAGAAATAAGGGCAATATAGACAGGCTGGTTATTAACACTGCTGCTTGGAATATATTCCCCCAGCTTTTGCTGCCAGTTGGTTTCTGGTCCCAGTTCTTTCCCTCCTCTTTCCCATCCTGTGACTCCAGCGGCCTTAGGAGGCTTCTTTCTCTAGCTTCATTGCTTGCTGCAGAGGGGAAAGTTGCTTTTCTCCAAAGCTAGAGGCATTTGGTGGGTCTTCCCCCTGCACCCCTCCTTTTCCCAACTTGGCATTGGCTCCTGGCTCAATGCAGCTTACTGGCATCTATTTAACATTCCCTTCAATGATGAGTTTTCATCTGCTAGGAGAGGGAATTCTTTCAACCTCTGTGTTTGCCTTTTCCTGCAGAGGTTGTTGGGAGCTGCTCTGCTTTAGGATTTTTCCTTGGCTATTGAAATACCACATTTCAAAAAGGAATTGAGAAGGCATCCACCCTTCTCTTGCATGGGAGCACCTTCTGTGAATGCACCATTCCTGGCTTCTCAGAGTCTGCGTGATCATCATGCGAAATACAAAAGAGAACAGCTCCAGGAACCAGATATTTAAGTGCAAGGCAACATTCATGAACATGGTGCACACCACTAGGTATGTGAGAGGCTGGTTTAGGACTGATTCTTCCCTGTGAGGGTGTTTGAGGCACAGGGTGCCCAGAGAAGCTGTGGCTGCCCCATCCCTGGCAGTGCTCAAGGCCAGGTTGGACACAGGGGCTTGGAGCAACCTGCTCTAGTGGAAGGTGTCCCTGCCTGTGGCAGGGGTTGGAACTGGAGGAGCTTTAAGGTCCCTTCCAACACAAACCAGTCTGGGATTCTATGACCAAAGCCCCCATCCTCATCCAGGCCAAAGACATCAGGGGAATGCCCACACCAACCCCCTTTTGCATCCAGGCAAAAGCAGGTTTAAATCCACCCAGGACACCCTCAGGGAGTAACAAGTCCCCTCTTTTCCACCAACATTAAGACTCCGGGTGCCAAGCCTTTGCAAACACAACCAGCCATGTTTTTCCTGGGTATCATTAAGATTTCCCAGCCCAGCTTGGTTCTGTGATGCCTTTAAATGTTTTATAGTATTTTGCTGCCAGTTGGGATTTGTTGCTATTCAAAAAGAAGGGACAAGTTTAAGAGCTTCTCTCTTCCCAGGCGAGGAACTCTGCCATCGCATAAAGTGATGAGATCTTAGTGAAAGTGATAGCCACTGCAAAGTGTACTTGGCTGCTTCTGGGTGAAGAATTTGACTGTTTCTCATAAAAAATACTAAAAAAGTTCTTGCAGTTTGTAATTATATTTTACAGTTTCATCACAAAGCTCATTTTAATTCTTCTCCAAACCGGTTTTACCAGTCCTCTCGCCACTTTCTCTTCAGCAAAGTCATTAAGTCGGGACTGGAGATCATCCCATTTCCCCCAGTTTCAAGGATATTAATCTGTTTTAGTGGTGTTTCATTGTCATTTCCATTCGAGTGTTCTCCCTATTTGCATAATTTGCGTTGCCACCCCTTTCCCAGTGACAAGCATAGGCTCAGCTTTCCATGTTCAATTCCACACAGTTGCATTGTGTTATTTTGTATTTTGAGGACATGCCGTCTTCACTGGGCCAGGAGCAGGATGCCGATGTCTTATCTCCATCACTGCCTTCCCAGATAACCTCCAGCAAGTACCAAAACCAGTTGTGAACTCCCAGTCCAAGCAAGAAACTAGCCAGCACCCATCTCAAAGGGACATGAGTTGACAGTGGAGCAATCTCCTTTCCCCACTGTAAAAGGAGTTTCCGTTTCCAGCTACTCAGAATAACAATTTGACTCTTTAGAACACTTATATGGACAACTCTTACAGTTTTTAGAAGCAGGTCAAGGTGTAGACAAGTCCTTTGTTTCAAGTTAAGGCTTTTTCATATCTTCACTCCACTGACGTTCAGTTCCTCCAACCTGAGACCACAATGTAGATGGTCACCTCCTCTCCCCTTTAAGGGTCAAGCTTTGATAGCCCATCTACCCAGAGACTGGGTTGCAATTTCCACAGTCAGTGGCTCAGGAGCATCCTCAGGGATCAGAGCAGAAGCAACCCTGCACATCAGCATGGGGGCATCGACCAACTGCACACAACACCCATCCCATAAGACACTTACGATCCCCATCACACATAGTGATGCAGATGCTTCTCTGCATCACTAGGTGCAGACAAAGAAGTGGGGTTAACAAGGCAGTGGTGGAGCTGGGGAGATCACATGCTCCATCACTGTTCCAGTGCACATAACATCCCACAAATGCATATCAAAGCCAAGAAGAAACCACTCTTAGCAGGACTATACCCCACTTCAAAGACACTGGTGGGACCCTTACCACCATGGGGTGATGGTTTAAGCCCCTCTCCATCACCCCTGGCTGCTGCCATGCCTCCGCACCTCTTTAACCATCCACTTCTCCCCAAAGTATTAATCCCCCCAATACGGGTCCCCCATCCCAGCCCCAAAGCGGGGGCTTTACAGGAGTTGGCCATGCCAGGACACCCCAGCAGCTACAGTGATGCACCAGCTCCATGCAGCACGTTTCTGGCAGAGAAGAAGTGTCCCCTCCACATGCCCCAAGCAGCGAGATGAGTGCAGGAGCTGAGGAATTGGAACCGACTGAATAATGGCTCCTGTCTGCTGGAAGAAAATGAAATTTGCCCTCATGTTACCGAAAACTTGCACTTGACGCTCACTGCACATTATAAAGTAAAGGTCAGTGAAACACAACAAACGCGAGGAGCCAGGTTGGAGAAAGCAATAAATAGTGACAGCAGCCCTCGTCTAATTGTTCAAAGCATCTCTGCTTTGGCTCAAACCCTAGCAATTTCCCTCCACACTGCTGCAAGGGGCTGGGATGAGCAGCTTGGCTGCTGCAGGACAGGAGGATGTCTGTTTATTCAGGGCTTGTCAGAGAGTTTGGAAGAAAACAGGAACATCCAGCAGACACAATTAGTAGTAGGCATAGTAGTAATGATGATAATAAGGTGCTGCTACAGAGATTTTGGCCTCAGGCTCATATAATAAAATGATGATGATGATGATGATGATAATAATAATAATAATAATAATAATATTTTGGCCTCAGGCTTGCGTAATAAATAAAAGAATAATAATATTAATCATAATGATAATAATAGATTTATTAGTAGTAATAGTGATAGGACAAGGGGTGATGGGTTCAAATTGAAACAGGGGAAGTTCAGGTTAGATATAAAGTTCCCTGTGAGGGTGCTGAGGCGCTCCACAGGGTACCCAGAGAAGTGGTAAATGCTCCATCCCTGGCAGTGTTCAAGTCTGGGTTGGACAGAGCCTTGGGTGACATGGTCTAGTGTGAGGTGCCCCTGCCCATGGCAGGGATGATCTTAAGGTCCTTTCTAACCCAAACCAGTGCGTGAGTCAATGATTTAGATTTTGGCCTCAGGCTCACAGGTGTGCTTTGCTCCTCCAGGACGGGGGATCCCTGCAGCCAAACACAGCCAGGGCAATTCCCAAAAAGAGAGACTCCTCGTGTCCCAGACAGAGCCGGTGGGGAGCGGGGTCCGAGTCCCCTGAGGGTCTTACCATCCGCGATGAAGTGCTCGGGCACGTGAAGCGTCACCTTGACAGTGAGCGGGCAGGAGAGCTGGGAGCCGCACACCACGGCCAGGACACAGGAGCTCACCGCGATCAGGGTCAGCGCTGTCTTGTTGACGGGGCTCTTCATTGAACCTGGAAGGCAGAGAGAGGGGTTGGTAGGCAAAAGGTAAAGCGGTATCAGGGATGTGTGGATGCAGGGGAGTCCCAGCCCCGGGGAAGGCAGGGATTGAAAATGAAGACACAGCTCAGTAGCACTGGAAGAGCTCTTAAGGTCTGCAAACCCATCACACTGTTTTGCCTGGAGTTTAACATTCATGTTGTTTCACTGAGTTACATACATCTTAGGACTGTATTTTCCTCGAGGAGGGAAAAAAATCTGCTGAGAACCCTTCTCTCAGGGTGGGTGTACAGAGGGTGTACAGACCCCCTCTCTGGGAAGCCCTCCTCCCTGCAGCCATCCACCACCCCTGCCAGGCTCCCACAGCAAAGCCACGTCATTTCTCATCAGCCTTCGTTTATTTGGCAAATCTTCTCAAGTCACAGAAAATAATCAAACTAAATCTGAGAGCTGCCCAGACCGTGGCACCATTTGCTTTCCCTTAACACCAGGAGAAATGTACACCTGTAGATGCTATATAGCACTGCTGAATGCAGATATATATATATATGTTTAGTTGTCACAGAGGGACTACACCAAAGAACAAAGTGACCTACAGATCCAGGCACTTTTGATAGGCAGGAGATATTACAAATCAAGTTCTATTCTGTCAGGTGCAGAAGCTCACAACATCTCCTACAAAGCAGGTTGGTGTTTTCTGACACACAAAAGCCAGTGCCAAAGCAGGCACCCAGCCTGTGGACACCCACCATCCCTCATCTCGAAGGCCACGTGCCTGGCATAGAATCAGAGAACGGTTTGGGTTAGAAAGGACCTTAAGATCATCCAGTTCCAACCCCCTGCCATGGGCAGGGGTGCCTCACACTAGACCATGTTGCTTGAGGTTCTGTCCAACCTGGCCTTGAACACTGCCAGGGATGGGGCAGCCACGGCTTCTCCGGGCACCCTGTGCCAGTGCCTCAGCACCCTCACAGGGAAGAATTTCACATGAAGACTAAGGGATGCCTGCATCAAGGAATAATTCCATGAGGCTGGGGGGATCCCATCAGCTCAGGTCCTCTCAGACCTGCGCATTCAGCCAGGCTTGGTTGGTGGCTTCTATTTTATCTGGGGGGGTTTTGAAGCATTAGGTAAAAGTCAACAAGTCAATGAGGAGCTTGAGTGTCTGCAGGTCTAGAGAGGCCAGCAGCAGGTACAAACCCACCAGGAAACCCTCGTGGAGCAGTACAGCATTGAGATGACTGAATCCCCCTCAGCTGCAGTTGGGTGGGACAGAGCAGCCTCCAGACTCTGCAGGAATGGGGGTGAAGCTGGGCAACAGAGTCATTGAAAGAGACCTGGCTGCCCCTGGAGATTGGGATGCTCTTGTTGGACAGAAGTGCCCACATGTCTGACTGAGGCACCCTCCACTGATGGAGACAACCAGGAGAAACTGCCCCCAGGCTATCAACTGGTCTCCACTGCCCAGAAGGGAGCAAGCCTGGAGTCTGCATCCTTGGGGTACCGCTGGTCCCTCCCTGCTTAGCCTTCTCCAGACCTGGGGCTGCCCCCACTGCTGCTCCAACTGCACCTCAATCCCCATGGCCACTTAGTCCAACACCTCACACCAAGACTCCACTCTTCTCAAAGCTAACAACAGACACCTCTGAGAGAGACAGTTCCCTTCTCCAGTGCTTGGGATGACCATCAAAAACCACTTAGGGACTGTGGTGATAGCACAGAGAGGGCACTACCCCACAATTAACCCCAACCACTGCACAGTCTGTTACAGTGCAGCTGAGATGACCAATCTCCCAGCAGACCTGACCACATCCCTGCTCAGGATTCCAGCGAGGACACTTACTGACTCTTGGAAGCTGATCCAGCCTCTCCTCCCTTGCTCCCTGGCCTTTACCACCTTTTCAGCAAAGCAAGATGTAAAAAGCATCAGACTGGAGACTGAATGGGAAATACATCCAGCAAGATAGCACTTGCACACCATGTAATGTGACCAAAGCTGCTATAGAAACAGTGGTGCCAGAGCAGGGTCCTCACACTTGGCACAACCTACATTTTCCAGTCACAGCATGACCTGACCCACCAAAGCATCCCCTGCTGCAGGATGGAGCTTGCACCAGCCTATTCAAACCAGCATCTGCAAGACAGGAGAAGTGGCTGTTCTGCTGGAAAATACCCCCCTCACTGCGATACAGGAGTATGCAAATTCATTATTTATGAAGCATCTTTTACTGTCCTTATGCATGCATCATGTAAACAGCTTTCCCACCCCTCTTTCACAGCTTTATCGCCGACCTCCTGTGCCCTTCACCTTGAGATCTCCCTTTCTCTTTCCTTCCCAATCTTTATTTAAATTAGCAGCATAAGTTAGCACCTCCTTGGGAAGCAAACTCATTGAGCAGACTGTGCCTGCCACAAACGCTGTGCTTGCTTGGAGCTACTACACAAATGCTAAAAGGCAAAAGAGGTGGGAAAAAGGAAAAGAAAAAGCAAGGAAAAAAGCCTCCATTGGGATAAGTGGACACAGGCAAGTGTACAATAGAGCAGAGAACACTGGGTTTTACCATTATAAATTACCTTTCAATCCAGGGTATTAAAGCACTTTGCAAACATTAAATCATAAATCCCTTAGGAGTTAGACGAGTATTATCCCCTCTTCACAAAGAGCCTGAATCACAGGTACGATGGCGGCTTTCACCATCCTGCAGCCAGAGTGGAGCTGGAGGAATCAGGATCTGGGAGTTCAGTCCACATGGCTGCTTCTTTCCCCATGACTAAGAGGAGAGGGGCACAGGAGCTTGGAACAGCAAAAAGCTCATTACAGCTCAATGAGTTTGAGCTTGGCTGCCCAAGGAAAGGGACAATGTGCTATAAAGTCACCTATAACCACCTTCCCGTTCTCCCCTGCCTCCTGCACCCGACTTGTTTCCATCACAGCACTAATTACTGACCTCCAGAACTGCCCAACATTGGCTTTGACCAACTGAACCAAAGCAACGGGTCTTCTACTTGAGCAGAAATTGGATTTCCAGCTCAGCTCTTCACTGCTCACGGCCAGTTTGCTGCCAGGTTTGAAGGAAGGCTGCTGGAAAAGCAGATCCTTCCCTCGTTTGTTAAAGAGAAGGACATGGCTCCCATTTTCCATCCCATTGCCTGCTCTTCAGACCACTGATGCTCCAGCAGAAGCACTGCTGTGCTGCGTTTAAAAACCCATCTGGAGATAAACAGCTTCATGCTAGGCCTCTAAAACCATGAGCAAATATATTCTTAGCTAACCAAACCAACCTCAGCAGGTTCAACAGGGCTTCATGTTCCTGTTAGAGGCGAGACAAAATGATCCATCCCTTCCTCAGCCCAGGGAGGGGATCCAAACCCAGCTCAGTAACTCGGGTAGCACCACACGAACCACTACACTGCACACAGAAGCCCTACCTTCTTGAAGCCTGCTCCTTCCCTCCTCTCCTTGTCACGTCCAGGCTTCCAGTGAGGTGTTTAAAGTGCAGATTTGCAAACCAAAGAAGCTGGCATCACCTCCTTTACTAGAACAAGAGAGCCAAATGGAGAATGCAAGGCCTTCATGGACAGCTGACGTGACTCAGAAGCCCCTAGAGCCTCATCATCCCATCTTTGGCTCTTGTGGGGTCCAAAAACCCAAGAGGAAGAAGGTGACCAGGCACGCATGAGACCAAACTCACTTCCTGTATGTCTCTGCTCTGATAAATCCTTCATCTATTGAGATGATCTACCTTTTTAATGAAGCATGTTTTTGTTGCATTTTGGATGGTTACAACCAAGTAAGTGTGTGCCCAAGTGCTCAGCGGGGAAAGCAATGGCCTGGGGAGCCTGTGCCCAAGGACCGGGCAGAGCAGCAGGACACACAAGGATGATGGAGAAGAAGAACTTACTCCTTTCCAACAGGGAGAAGTCACCTTTTCCTCCCAACCAGTGAGAGCAAAGGAGAAAGAAACAGAAAGCAATGCAAACTGCTTTGTTTTAGGGCAGAATCATACCTGAGACACTTCCCGCTAGTGATCCAATTAACAGCAGCTTAATTAGATGGGGAGACAAGAGGAGTAGCCAGGACTGTGATCAGAGGGGTTCCTGCCACCACCACCTTTCCCACCTAGGATTTCTGCTCCTCCCTTTCAACACCAGAGCCAATGAGCCTGGCTTCAGCCTCACGGAGAGGACATGGATCCCTCAGCAGCCAGCTTGGTGCTTGCAAAGCACCACATCTCCCTGAAGATTCTGCACCCGCTGCATGATGAAGATAAATCCAAAGGCACTGGTGTAAACACTCTGCAAACAGCCCCTCCAAACACACCTCGTCTCCTTGGAAATATCATCTCCTATTGCAGTTAATTAACTCACTGCTTTGTACACTTTCCCTTGCTCACCTAAGGACAAGGAGGGAGAAGAAAACACATCAAAACTCCAAGCTCGCTTCTTTTTAATACTAAATTTAGGAAGGAAAAAAACCCGCTCTGTTCAGAACACGTATGGATTTACAAGCAACACAAATATCCTGTGCTCTGGGTAATGTGATGTTTCTAAATCAGGCTCATAAATACATGCTTGGGAGATTAGTCCATAAGAAAAAATGCACTTTAATTACCCCATCTTTATCAGTACACAGCCCATGGTGTTAGCCATATGTGGGTGTTAAACGCCAAGTGCTTTGCAATCTTCCCCATCCCTCTGGAGATAATAGCAATAATAGGGAATGTTTTGCGGCTACTCGGATATTAAAATGTATTTCCACTACCCAAGGAGGACAGAGCAGGGGAACGGAGAGTGCCTGAACTGCTTAGCAACGTGTGGAGCAGCTGCCCAGCCGCCGTGCCACGTTGCATGCGAAATGTCCTGGTGCAGGGTGAGGAGCACCCACGGCATCCCTGGGGAGCAGCGAGCCCACCGCAGCCCGTCTCACACCCCTGCATCCTTCCCCGTGTTGCTGGCATGTCACCGTATCAGGAGAGCTCCTAATGATCCTTCTTTATGTTCCAGCAGAGGCTCATTAAGATGGTACAACAGCGTTTCCAGGACACCCTCACACACAGAAACATCTCAAGGTGTTTTACAAGTGGGAGATCGTGTGGAATCAAATCAGACACAAATTAAAGGGAGCAGGGGTGTTGGAAGGCGGCTCTGGCCATGGAGCATCCCTGTGCCGGATGTGCCCCTTCCCACTCCACACTAGGGCCTCACACCCCCTTCCACATCAGGATGGTCTCTTTTCCTCCAGCACACATGGGATTGGGACAGGATGGGACATCCTCCTTCCAGCCACAGTTCTGCACCATGGACCCCACCAAGTCCTCAGAGACCACTGTGCCCCAGAGATACTCCCTCAGAAATGGGACATGGATGCAATGAACCTGCCAGGCAGGATCTGAGCAGTGGGGTGAGAGCCCAAGCAGGCACTTCATTGCGCACCCTCTCCACAATGCCTGGCCTTAGCCTCTCCTAGAGCAAGCACCTTCTCCATCACTGCCTTGGACAAATCCCAAATGAAGGTGCTTACATCCAAAGGCTGGATCTGGGTCAGGGCTTGGGCATGGGGCTGTCTCCAGCCTCATCCCCTGAGTCAGCTGGATGAGGATCAATCCGAAGTGATGGCTTTGCTCTTCCCAGGCCAGGGGAGACTCACCTCCAAGAGAGCAGAGAGGGTGCACAGCAGAAGGGACAGGGAGGAAGCAGAGGAGACGGCTGCGCTGTGCAGCAGAAGGGTGAGATCAGACACTTCTGGATTTATAGAGGATTTGATCTTGCTAAGCACACGCTGAATCAGATTAATACTATTAACATTTACGAATTATGAGCTGTGAATTAGCCAAGGCATCCTCCCGCACAGCACAAGGGGGCTGCAGAAAAGACAGCCACGGCTGTGGGTTGGGAAGAGGAGGATGCTGAGGGTGGCACGGCCACCACGGGAGGTCAGGATTGGGCTGCTGGACCCCGTGGCAAGGTCAAGGCTTTGGGAGCTGATCTGTGGTGTACACTGCAGCCTGCACTGGAGATAAGGAGTCCCAGCAAGCAATTATGCTCCTCCAGCCTTGGGTTCTTCACATGCTCCTGGAGTTTTAATGCCTCATGTATTGAATAAATATATTTACTCCCTAATTACACAGTTGCTGGTGGTGCTCCCCCTTTGCTCTAAAACAATGGGCCTGCAGCTCAGAGGCATGCTGACAGTAAATTTCAATCGGGAGGAGGAGGAAGAAGGGGGAAAGTGGAAGGAAAGCAAGAGCCCTGAAGGCTAGGCAAGGAACTGGGAGGGGAGAGTGGAAACAGAGATGAACAAGGTGGCGCTGGCTGAGATGCTGTGACCCACCAGCCCCATCACCACCAGTGTCAGCACCTCCAGCCCCATCACCACAGATGATGGCTCTTAGAGGTCCCCCGGCACAGCAAAGAGGGGAGAATTTGTGCAAACCCAATTTGCTCTCCTGGCATCGTTACATTTTTTTGCCATTTCTCTGGGCATGGACTATTAAAATCAATGAAGTCAGTTTTGCTTTCATGTTCTTGGTGCCGAATTGGTTGAGATAAAATCGCATTAAAGAAACAGTTACATATTTAAAGGCAGAGATTGTCTGCCCTGGAATTTTCTTTCATGCAAATCAATGGAAACACTTTTCCTGGAATTAAAGCCTGATCTTCTTTCTTTTTTTTTTTTTTTTTGTTTTAAACTCAGAATGAGTCCCAATTTTACAATATACAAACACAAAGGCAAATCTGAGTAGAAGGCTTCATTTTAAGGAGGAGGGAAAGCAATTTTCCGTGCAGTGTAATGAAAACATTATTCCTACAGGAAAAAAGAGGAAAGAAAGTAATCATTATCTATGAAATAGCTCATGTTGAGTCACAGCCCAGGGAGGATTGTGCTCGGCAAGCAAAGGGCCGGTCAGACAGCTGAATTGATTTTGGAGACCTGGAGAGAGCAGGGATGGAGGCCAGGTTGCCAGGGAGGGCTCAGGACCTGGCAGGAGATTCCCCAGCACATGGTTGCTGCTGGACATCCACCACACTGCCTGTTCAGGCCCTGCCCACCCGCCCTCCCTTTGC
>NW_009941401.1:0-31686 GCF_000696875.1 Nestor notabilis | reverse complement strand
AATTTAATTAATATTAATAATATTAAATTTAATACTTTTTAAAATATGTATTCAGCAAATTAGACTGATTCAATCACTTTATTTCTTCTTTGAATAACAATATCATCTTGTGCACTAAACTACCTAGTATTTGACAACTGAAATTTTGAAGCAAGCATTTACAAGAAAAATAACTGCAGAATTAGATCTAATGTCCCAAAGCTATTTCTCTGGCAGTTAGTTACAATGTCCCACCAGATAAAAAAGCAAGGGGTGCCTGGCTTAGCTAATGTTTCTTGAACACTCCTGTTGTCTCCTCTACTCCTGCTTATCTCCTTTGCCTTTGTCCACGGTATTTGGATAACTAGTTGCCACTTGTCTGCCGAAATTAATGGCAATCCCTATGAATTCCTGCAGAGTTAATTAAATCCCATTCTTCATTGAGTTAATCTACAATTGCAAGAATTTTCTTTGTGCTATGCTGTCTGAATAGAAATATTTTTAAATTTGGTTTTTCCATATCGTTTTAAATAATACATAATGCAGCTTCTAAATCGTGTGCTTGATCTATAATTGTACTGAAGTGTTTAGAGAATAATGTACATTATCTAAGTGACTTATAAACTCTAACTTGTTATGCATTGCAAACAGCTGATATATGATCCCATAAGTTTCTGACAAGTTGCTCAGACAGTTTCCAATAATGTATTTTGCAGTTTAGAAATAAATGATTGTTTTATTCTATTAAATCAAATCTGTCTATAAAGCAAATTGTCTGATTCCTATGACTGGTTCATATACACGTTATTAAACTCTAAGCTCAATTTTTCAAAATTATATTGTCCTAAAATTATCTAACAATTTTTTTTATCCTATAATTGAAGATCAATAAGGACTTAAAACCAATTTTTTTTACAGGATAGGATAATGGAGTAATGGGATTCAGGGAATTCAGTCTATAGTTCAAGGATGATGGGCCACGGTCTATCAGCAAGAGAAAAGATAGGAGCCTGCCTTCTTTCTTCAACTCGTACATTTTTCTGTCAAGCTAGAAATGGTCGTTTACTAATTCAACATGAGATTAATTTTTCATATCTCATTGCCATATATTCTTAGATATGATTTATTCGCATAAAGCAAAAGTATTTAAACTTATATTTAGTATCCCTCTATGCCAGTTTACTGAAAGGATTGATTTCAGTTTATGCAGCTCTGACTAGAATGTGGAATATTTGGAGAGAGTAAATAGAGAAAATCACATTTTTATAATGTGGTGTTAAATACTATTCATCTTTAAAAATGATTGCTTCTTTTTGCAAGTTAATTTTATATGGTCAAAGCAGCAACTTGACAGCATGGAAGAATAAATTCTGTACCTTTTTAGAGAACATGTGTGACTATGGAGCTGTGTTAACATAGTTTCCTGGTGTAAAATTATTTTAGTGCTGGGAGAAGAACATAGTTTCATCTGCATTTATCTCCCTGATCTTTTCTTGAAACAACCAGGTTCATCAGTGCCAATTTCATTGGTAACTTTTGTTACATCCAACATACTGTAAGACTAGAAAAATGATTAAACTCAGATGAACAAAGGGATGTTTTCAAGATCTTTGAAGTGAAATTTCACTGTGAGTAGTTTCTCATGTTGCACTCCATAGGACCTGAGGTAAAAGGAAATAGGTTGTCTTCCAACACTTCCACCCTCTGGCCACAGAGCCACCTGCACCAAACACACTGCTGAGGCATTAAGATGATATTGAAATGTTTTTACATCGCATTTCAAAGTATATATTGGTGCAGTTCTGTGCATGTTCAGGGACCATATTGCAGGTTATCTTTATCTTATTTCCAAGTTATTTAACATCACATTTGCTTATCTTCTCCTTTAAAATTTTGCTTTTCTTTTACAATCATTGATCTG
This sequence comes from Nestor notabilis, assembly GCF_000696875.1. NCBI lineage: Eukaryota > Metazoa > Chordata > Aves > Psittaciformes > Psittacidae > Nestor > Nestor notabilis. The sequence goes on along the minus strand of NW_009941401.1, from coordinate 29,786 downwards.
TGACACTACTTATTCATAAAGATGTCCCGACATTTATTTCTGTGTGAGCACCCAAGATGTCAGCTGCAATACTGGGTGCTGAACAATTCCAAAAGGCAGTCTACTGCATGAAAAATCAGTTCCAATCTTGGTTTTCCATATTCATGTATGCAGGAACATTCTGGATAAACTAAATTTTTACATTCTCATAAACATAATAAGTCTAAGCTCTTTTAAATATTTTAATAATTTTGTAATATTTTCATGCTTACCAGATTGATGCATGACCTGTATTTCTTTGTAACACTAAAATTACATTTTCATTGAAACTATCTAAGCCATCTCTTTCAAAAAATTTCATAGATGAGGTGCACTCCATTACTTACTCTCTGTATCTATGTAAAATGTCTTCCCACCTGTTTTAAGTTTTTCAGTGACAGGCAAACATTTTAAGTACCTGATATATGTAGGGTATTGTGAATTAGGTAGTGATACGAAGAACATTTAAAAGCTCTAGGAAGTAAAGACCTGAATCACAATAAGTTGGGTACTTCTTACGCAGTTAGCAATACACACTGTAGGTGTTCCACTGGGTGAGAAAGTACACAGGTAGAGTAAGAAAAGTGTGTGCAAGTTTTCTGCAGGACTGACAGGTTTTCCAGGGAAGTCAGGTCTCATTAAGCATCTCGCTGAAAGGAAACCACTAAGAGCTGCAGTTCACTGAGCACCTTTGAAAATACTGCCCCGTCACTGAGATGCTTAATGGAAAACTGGCTTGTTTTACAAACCAGGCCATTAGTCCTTTCTCAATCAATAAAATTCACTGGAAGTGTAACATTTCTCTCAGAAAGATGTGGCGTCACATATTACCTTGTACTGATAGAAGTGTAGAGCAACTGTGAAAGTAAATGATTTAAGCACAGCCTGCTTTACTGGTAATTCTGATCTCTTGATATAAGGTGAAACACCTGAAAGTGTGAGCTTTAAACTCTTGGCCTCATTACTGGCTGTCCAGAGTTTTGACCAGGTTTTTCAGTTCATAAAGTACTAAAAAATCAGCTTATAGATTCTGGAGTTTTTGCTTTTTTGTTCTTTTTCTACTTAGAAATCCCTGGTTATCTATTGAGTTTGTTTAGATGCCTTTACAATAATTAAAGATAAAAAGATTTAATGAGGGTAAATGTTATTGCAGTATACTGTTTGGATTTTAAAGCATGAAAAGATTCCATTATTCTGAGTTAAAGCAATATGAGATAGTCTTTGTAAGAATTGCAATTTTGCAACAGGAAACAAAAATATCACAGATTTGTTGGCAGGAATACAAATGCTCCAGATTTTAATAAAAGAGATTGTTTAACTTTTGGTGACTTTCACAGCCATTTTTATGCAAATTAACATATTCATTTCTTTGAGAAATTATTTTTATCTAGCGATAGAACATCAAATACTAAATTCAGGCACCCACATTGCTACAGAAATTTACATTAAAAAAATATTGAGGTTCCAAATTAAATTGCTGGAGAGTTTTTCAAGAAATCTTAATTCATAATCACATTTTACTCTGCAGTCTAATGGTCTACACAGTTTTGGTCATGTGTCCATGATAACAGGCCAGTGCTATCCCACATTATCCTCATCTGTATGCACATTACAAACATTAATTAACCCAGTGATCCTTGAAAGCAAGTAGGTAGAATTCCTCACATTCTAGAATGTAAGGAATGCATGTAAAGTCTATGCCTGTAAAACTATGTAGAGCATAACCATCCATTGGGATACAGATACCCTACTTTTTGGATTTCAGAGAATTCAGAACGTTCTGTAGATTCAGTGATAGTTAAGCATATTCAACATTTTCACACACTCCCAAAAAAAATAAAAAGAGAAAAATGTTCACTATTCATCCAGTAATTTAATTGATCTATTTTGAAAAATCATAATTTCTTTTTACCAGGATAAACATTTATGATAAATCCTGTAATTGGTACTACTTTGCTTCATTTTTTCTTGAAGTATATTTCCTGTATGGGAAGTTTGATTACAAAGTGCAGCAAGCTGCTTTTAGCTACTTCATGGAATGACAAACTGGGAAGGTAAATAACCCAGGGTAGCAGAGTAGGGGTTGATAAACCTGTAAGTTCAAAGAGCAGCAGTGAGTCCAGTGAAAGAGAAAATAGCCCTCAAATCATCTTTGGCTATTTTACCTGTAAAATGTGGAAAAAGCTTCAGGTCTTGGATGATAATAATGATCTCAAAACAAAATATATTGATTCACCAAAGATCATTAAAGATTTTTAAAATTTTAACAGCCTTTTTCTGGATGGAAAACTGTGTTTGAAGAAAGGGTGGTTAGAAAAACAAACAAACAAAAACGTTCCCCCAAAATATCCAAAGGAGGTCTTTCTTAAAATATTTAAGTTACTTCCTCGTTTCCATAGAACAAGAGTGGTTTGTTGTTTCTTATTCCATAAGATAGTGTGGAGTAATACGCAGAATTCTGTTTCTCTCCTTCACTCTATTTTTCTGATATAAGTCTGTGAGTGAATTCATGCCATCACTGTACACAGACATATGTGAATGGCTCTATGCAGTCTTTATTTCTTTAAAAAAAATAATTACTATTGTAAAAATGTTAGCAAATGATAATAGTATAAAACTATGTACATGTTTGTTTAATTTTTTAAAAGAATATAAAAGAATTACAATCGAAATTAACAGCCAGTTGTGAGATATTGGACCAAATAGTCCAGATTCACCTGCAAAGAATTTCAGAAACATAACTGACATTTATTTTCACAATTGTAAATGTAATGAAGTGTGGTTTTCTGTTTACTGATTTTTCTTAACCTTTTGCTATTAACCTCTAACAGTGAAATAATATATTGTATCATATATGCTGGCAACAAACAAACCGTCCAGGGACTGCCATTTGGATACTAGTGCATGCTTCTTTAGGTGGATGCACTCGTCTTTACTTGCTTTGAAATATTACCTGAGAACCTAACATCAATAGTCCACTTCTGTCCACCAAGTAGAGGCTTACTGCTGCAATAAAAAGGTATTCTGAGTATTAAGGTGGAAAAAGAACTGTTTGAAACATTAAATTCTTTCTGTCAGGCATCTGGGATTTAACGGGAGCACACTCAGTTATAAAACAGGTTTTCATTGATCTGAGTGTTGGAATTTTTAACTGTAGTTTATTTTCCCTTTGATTTTGAAATCCATAAGTGCCAGTCAAAGCTTTAAGAATGAAAATCATTGGCATGGGAGTGTAAATTAAAAGTGATGAATTGAGACTGCTAGTGACCACTACCTCAGCCAAACACAAATGCCATGACTGTAGCTCTAAACATTGCTGCATGCTTCACTTTAAATTAAGTGTGACGAATTAGGCAGGAAGTTAATTACTAACTTAGAATAAAGATGATGATGCTGATTAGAAAAGGCATCATAAAACAACCTTTTTACTTTGCAACAATCCCATGTGACATACCAACAAATAAAGAAACACTAAAAAAAATTAGTCTGATTGGAAAAGTGGGCATTTGTTATGGATGTTTACATCTGTGGCAATAGCTATGTGTATGTGAAGGTGACTTTCCTTTGAGAGTGTGTTTGCCAGCTTAAAAATGTAAGAGCAAATTGAAAGATGCATGAGACAGTTTTGTACCTAGGTTGTAGGTTGTTGGGGGTTAGGTACATATATCTCTATCACCTCTGACTAGGTATTAGAGTTGCTGTCAACTGTTTTAGTGGCAGCAAGTGTCAGGATGAACAATTAGTCTTTAAGAGAGTATGACCTTAAAGACCAAGCAGAGCTGTAAATCTTACATCTCCTTAACTAGTCTCTCATTTATTTTACTTTATGTCCACTATGCACAGATTCAAAAGGAGACACAACAGCACTCAGGAATTCACTGCACAACAGTTTCCCTATTCTAAAGTTTCAGATTTAATGTTAGTTTCAGTATCAGTGAGACTGTTTAACAACTGATCCGTTACTTGTTCTTTCTAGCAACACATTAGTTACTCATTAGTAGTATGAAAAGACCATTAGGAGTATATAAATTGGCGAAATATTGCTCTGTTTGCCTCAGGTGAAAAAAAGTATTTAAAAAAAACTACAGAAGCTGAAGTCCATGCAAATGAGTCTTTACGTCCTACAACAAAGACAAACGCATTTGAAGTTGAAGATTTAATGAGTTAATACAGAGCTTTCCATTCAAGGGTGAAAGTACAAATAAGAGTACTAAACTGAGTTCTTTCTCTCTTTTGGTTCCCAAGCAGTTTGCTTGGCATTCCCTTTTCTACCCTCGTGTTCCCCTCCTGGTCTCATGCTGGATTTCTTTTCCCACTGTGAAGTTGATGGTATCGTTTTGTGGGTATTGTTCTGCCTTGGAGTGACTCTTACTACATACATTCATACGTACACATGTGCTTCATCAGTTGTCATGGGAAGATTGCCCTATGTTACTTAATCCTAGAGGGCATAGACTTAAAGTAAAAATTGCTTTAGCCCTTTAAGTGAATGACATGAACCCACATCGCACTTTCAGTATTCTCTACAGTTTTAAGTGTTGTACCAGTTTGCTAATCATGAAGTGAGATAGCTGCTGTATACTCACAGTCCATTGTTGTGCAATCCCTATTTATTCCGGAGAGAACTGTACAGTTTTAATAAAAATTTGATTTGTTACTGTGCTACATCATTCTGCCTATATAGTCAATGGTCTTCCAATATTGCTACCATACACGTTTTCAAAATTTTAAGACTCAGCCATAAACACTTACTCAAGTTACAGTTTTTGTTGTGGTGCCTCAGACCAAGTGTTAAATTTAGTAAACTCTTAAAATAATTGTATTAGTCTGGTTTCATGACCAAAGAGAAGGCCTTATTATTTCAGAAACCTTTTCTTGTACAACTAAAACTTGCTTTACAGCAGAAAAGTTGTTGCAAGGTACCAGATAATAAAGACGGAACAATTGAGTGCTTAAAAGAAAACAAGTACTGAAAGGAAAAACACCAAAGCTCTGTGTATGGCTTGCATAGAAAGCTGTGACTTCTGACTTCGTTTAGGAAGGACAGCTTTCCACTCTGTTCAAACTCTGGTGTCTTGTAACACCTGCCTACATATTGTAGCTACTATCTGAACCCTAATGTTAGGGCTAGGAAAAGGGCCACTGATACCTTGAAAGGCAGTTTGCAGTCTTCATGCATTTCGCTGAAGCTTATGTAGCTGTACTTGAGCTCACTAGAGAAGCATTCAAATATTCGTGTATGTTTGCAGTCTCTTTCATGTGGCAACTATACGAAATTTTCAGTGTTGAGGCTGAAGATAGACCATTTGCTTTATCACTAATATCATAAAAGACTTGATGCTTTTTACAGCCTTTCTGTGTAGGGGAAGCCTGGATGGATTGTTAGCATGATGTGATATTCAGTAGTCCACCATTTGCATCATCCAAAATCACCATTTTGAAATCCAATTTTTATAGAATTTTTAAAGTTGTATAACTACACTTACTCAGATAAAATCTACTTTTTTTTTTTTTTTTTTTATTTTTCAGACAATTCTGCTATAATTATGGTCAAAATATACTTAATAACTCATTATGTCTTTTGGGAATGGTGGAGAGTCTGCATACCCCTTTGGTTGTACTGTCTATTGGCTATGGGCAGATTCCTGCCTGAAGATTTACAGTTATCTGAGAAAGAGTCTAGTCCACTTAGTGCTTATTGAATGAATAGAAAATATTGCATTCAACATTAGAAAATATTCTGCTAGCTGAGTTAGTTGAGCCAGCTAAGTACAGCCTTTCGGTCCCTTGACAGTAGAGTGGATTAGAGGTCCCTGGTTTGACCTGCAGAGGAGTCACTGATGTAGTACATTAACATATGCAGGAGTTTGGCAATGTAAAACCTCCTATCGTGCACTTATCTCAGTAGGTAATTAATTTATTTTAATTCATCAGTGTTAGAGAACGTGAAAAGGGCAGTTTGCATAAGTATATCTCGCAGTTCAAAAGTAAGTGTTTAATTGTTCCGTAAATGAATTGGTTTCAGGCATTTGATTGCAGCTTATATTGCTCCTCTTGATACGCCTGAGTACCTCTATAAAAACAAGTTTAGGAATAGATTCTCCTTAAATACACTGAAGCTATCACAGATTTTGCTGTAGCTTTTCCAGTGAAGGTCTGTGTGCAACCATTTACCAGCATACTTTTTAGCAAAGATATTTAACTACATTCAAAATGAGGCATCAGCTAGGTGTCGAGTCTTTTTAAAGACTTAACAGTAATGTAAAAAACACAATATTTTCTTTTATTGCTGGTAACTGAACTCTTATCTCAGTCATAAATAACTTGATGCTACTTATGAAATTGGTTCCACTTAATTTATCTCTGGAAATTTTAATTATCTTTTTACTGGCCCTTCATAAGTACAGGCCTTTAATTAGAACTTTGTTAATTTAATAAATTGTGCTTTTCTTTTGCATTAAATTTTAAGAACTACTTTTTTTCATATTCAGTGATATCAGTGACTGGATATAGGACAGCAATAAATGAAGATGTTTATAAAGTCTTTATGTAAAGTTCGACCTGCCTAATTTCATCTTTCCACTACTTAATAGATTCTGTATCTATGTTTTTTGTAAAAATACCTTTTTCTTTTTTTTTTTAACCTTAAAATGAACTGATTTTTAGTAGGAGTAGCAGAACCGGTATAACTTAATTTCCTTCAGATTTGTGCTTGGGGCTGTTTCTTGTGTTTACTCCTGATTTGGCTGGAGTATTTGTAATAATTGCCATGACTAGTTCACAGTTACACATTTATTGTTGGGTCTGTCTTTATGTAGATATTGATTCTCAGGAAAGTTATAGAAATACATCTTTTGTCCTTCTCTACGTTTGTCTGAAATTCACCAGTTGCCTCCAAAGTTGTTTGTGAAGAACTAGCAAAAAGAAGGCAGACGATGGACAGTTACCACGCTACCATGAAATACTTTTGAGGAAGAGAAAATGTTTTATTTTAAAAGGGCAGTATTTCATCTTACCTAGAGTTTTTTGTTTTTCTTTTGCTTGCTGAAAACATAGACAATGACAAAGCCTGAATAAATTCATTACAGTTTTTCACTCTAATCAGGCCTGCATTTTCTGTGTGTAAACATGCGTATGGACATATATGAAAAATATATGTGCATGCATATATGCCTGTTTATGCAGAGAGAGAGAGGGAAAAGAAGTTAAACATAAGTTTGATACATTTCAGCTTGTTCAATGGGCAATGCTTGGCACGTACCAGCTTTGCTCTCTAAGCTGTGGTGTGGTGCCGTTCCACATCTCTCTGTATCTATCTGCACTATTTTTAAAGACCAGTTAGGAAACAGAGATATTGGAGAATGAGCTCTTTTCTTTATTACATTGCAACTCATCATGGCAGGCTTAGCACGCTTGTATGAGAAAATAAGCAATAACCCCTATTTTCGCTAAGCCATCCCACAGAGCTGTAGCAAGACAGTAAGAGCAGGAGTCTGAACCTGAAACTGAATGAAGGGCCCATGCTTCAGCTTCTGTTGCAGTTATGATTTGGGGTGCCTGGGCAACATGCCCAGGGGTGACTGGTGGTGCCCACTGCCAGCTGATGGCAGTGCCTTTTCTCTGTGTCCTCAGAAGCGTGGCTGATGCCAGCTCTTGCTCCTTCCTAGGACAGAACAGCTTTCAGCATAGATTTTTGTCTAGTATTTGGGTATGGAGGAACTGTGAGAGCTTTTACAAATCGAGTTTTGCTTTTCGATCACTGTTAAATCAGCATCACAGTAAACCTACTGGATGTCATGCCTCACAGTCATGTAGGTGACTGATGTGTCATGTCAGACCTCAGTGAAAATTGAAAAGGGAGAGACCCTCCGTCCCACGGCTGCTGTACTGGAGAGGCTTGTGCATTGATCTGGAAGCTAAGATTGCTGCATAACCTCTGACTTTTATCGCTCACAGCCTCACACTTCTGTACTCTGGGCAGCAACTTCTTTTTTAATCTGAGGTCACCTGAAAAATTGGACAAGGTAATTTCTGGAAGACCTGGCATGTTCAGTATAACCTTTGTTTTGCCAGAATTAAGTTTCTTCTGGTACTCATCCATGACAATGTGTAAACTTCATGTTAATTAGGAATTGGTTTAAATTCAGTCGAATTAAGTAATTTATAATTTGGAAAAAAAAAAGGGGGTGGGGGGGAAGATTCTGCATTATTTTTACTAACCTTTCAGAAAACTATTTAAAAGTTATGTATGTTAAACCAGGGTACATTTTTCTCTCAGCAAGGGTCTCAGGTTTTGCTGTCATACACAAATATTTTCATATGCTTGTCACCAGATAAAAAAAAAGGTGAAATCCTACAAAATATGTAAGTCCTGAAAACAGGTTCCCAGGGGAGAGCTAATGTTTGAGAACTTACTAGTGCAAATAGTGAAATCTTGTCTTCTTGCTGTACTGCAGATAAACAGAGAACTTTGTGAAGCAGAGCTGGTAAGGCAGACTCTTCCCCACCACCAAATCCATGCATTTGTTTAGTTCTGAAGCTTTCTGCATATGCAAGTTATATGTGAATATGCAATTTACATTGTTAGAGCCAAAGCTGCAGGCTTGGAAATTATCAGAGCCCATTTTCTGTACTCTTGAATTACACAGAGGTAAAGGTGCTTTGGGTGCTTTGGAGCTCTGGAAACAATGCTGTGAGAAAGGATGTAGCCAGGGAAAAGACTGAATGATATCTTTATATTTCTAATCACAGAGCAGAAACAGAAATACCACAAGCAGCAAAGAAGACATTTTGTTTTTCACATATGCTACAGAGTGCAGATTGTGACAGTTCGGATAGTTCTGGCATTTTCATGTTGATTTCTAGACCTGTAGAGTTCAGGTAAGTTATGAGTAAGCTCTCCAATTTGTGGCTCAATAGCAAAACCCTCAGTAATCTGAATGCAGCACATCAGTTGCCATTTTATTATTACTATTACTGCTACTACTAGTACTACTGCTATTGCTATACTACTATAATTTTAAGTATAACCATCCCTCCTATGATCCTTATGAACTGGCAAGTGCTTGAGAGTTAAACAGAGTTGGGTTATATCTTTTCCTACCAAGCTGCAATATGCTAACTTTATTCATGATGGAATTCTTCAGTTCAGGTCAGGAATCCAGTTTCTATTTGAAATCAGTGTTTCAAAAGAACATATTTATTGCAGTTGCTAAATCCTAATTTGGGAATGTGTTGTATGGGCATTTATTTAGTTCTTTGGCTGAGCTAATCACTTGGATCAGCCAAATTCTTTAGAAGGATTACAGGCTAAGTCAATCCAGAAAGAGACCTAGAGACCTTTGCTCGCCTCTAAGATGAAGTTTTGGTTGCTAGAACAGATTGATACAGGTTTCCATCTTCATATGTTCTGCAGTAATGCTCACTAGCATTCATCCAATTTTTATTTAAAATTTTAATTACCTCACATGCATTGCCTCAAATGCAAAGACAAAAAAGCAATTTGAGAGAAGAATAATAATTCTGTACAAATTACTATCTTTATAATTCCTCAGTAATACTTTATGATGCTTATACAACATGCCTCCTAAATGTAAAAGATACACTTCTTACTGCAAAAATGTTATAAGAAGCAGCACTTCCTATTATTTTTACTGTCCCAGTTGCTATATACTGCATATACACTTACACAGCAGTTTATTAGTTTCTGCTGTGCAAACTGAAAATGTATTATTTTCTGAAAATCTACTATATTTTCTTACAAGTCAATGTACTTGCAGTAGTTCCTTCTGGAGTCCTGGTTATGACTTTCATGTATAATATTACATTCATTCATTAACTGGCAGCTATTTGTTGGGAGGTGGTCATGTACATCTTTTAAGTATGCCTTCAAAGTTCTGCAATGAAACAATGTACTGAAGGAGCACTTTTATTTGCTGGTGCTGCTGGGGATGGTGCCCATGTCAAGAGATGAAGGTTTGGTCTCTTTTCTCCTTCCCCAAAACTAGGGACATCCTCCTCAGCAGTCACCATCTCACCAGTATCTCCGTGCTTTCTGGTTTGCAAGGGTGTTGAGGCGTGTTTCCTTCTGGACACAGGGCAGCAGCTCATAAGGTTTGCTGTAGACAGTGTTCCTGTACCTTTGACAGTGTGGTTGGAAGTGAGGCAGCCAATGTTTGTGTGTCATTTTCTTAAGTGAATGCTTTCTAGACCATCAACTGAGCTGTAGAGGCTACCCCAAATGCAGTAATATTGTCTTAAGTGCTCCTGTCTGTGACCTGAGCATGCATACAAATATTACATGCTAGTGCAGCATAAAATCCTCAGTGATGGGCTGCCATGGGCTCTCCACTGCTGCAGAGTGTTTGAGTGATGCTGGGAATGGTCATGCTGTAATTTAGCCACAGTCCTTTAGATTTTGTATTCATGTTGACAGTGAGAAATGACAAAGATTTATTTACTTCCATACTTAAATAATTCTAGAGATATTTGAAACCATTTCAGACATTTGAAACAGCCCTTGTCATAAGAAAGGGCTTTTCTGTTTTCAGTAAAATATAATATTAAATCCCGGTCCAATTATACAATCTTCTGATGAGTTGAGAGTTTCTTGTAATTGAAGCAGATATAAAATAATGTGAAGATAACACACCTTTATTGTAAATGTAAAGTGGTCAGCTGTCTGGTTAATAAAGCACAATACCATGTGCAGGCTTCATCATTTTCGTTGTAGTGTATTTAATTAAGGTCCTGTGTGCCCAAAGGCAAAAACACTGAAGTTTGAGGAATGGAATAGAGTGACTGGAGACATGTACTTCTATTGGCATTTGCAACATAACTAGTCAGAAATGCGTTCTGAAGTATGATCGATTCAGACAAATATGCTGGTAAGGAAATTTTAGATATGAGCGTTCTTAGTCCTATGTACCAGTTCAGTTTTTCCACAAAGAAATGAAGGGTACAATTGATTTTCTTTAAGCTTTGTATGCTTACATATTCTTTTCTGAAGATTAAAAGCAAGGATATAACAAATCCATGTACCAAAATGAGCACTTTGGAAAAGCAGGGAGTTGTGGGCTGAGAAAGGCAGCACACTTTTAATCCTCTTCAGAGGATTTACAAGTGTCACAGCCCAAGCAAATATGGGAACCCTTCAAAGTTTCTGCCTGTGCAAACTACAGTATTTTCATGGTTTTTCATGATTTCCCAGCTCATCACCACTTAAGCCTTCTGAGCAAAGCTGTGTGACTAATTGATTTTTCATCTCACTGGCCATAATGAATAATGAAAAAAATTATACTAATTGAGTATTAAAAAAAGAAAAAAATCTATACCACAGGTTTAATTTAAGCATGCGGGTAGGAATCAAAGCTTTATTCTTTCTTCAAATACCATCAATTTTTAAACTTTCTAGTTTTACCACCCTTCATGCTAATTGTTCATCTTACTTGCCTGGCAAAACCACTTAGACAAGATAATTAGGTGTTAGACATGATGGAAGGTCCGTTTAAAATTACAGGTTTTGTAAATGACAGGTCTAAGAAGCTCTGTACATTATAGCCAGTGATTTCTGTCAAATGCCAATAATAAGGACTGAGATTTCTGTCTGATAAATAAATTGCTAAACATATTTGCTTTAAAAAAAGCTAATGTGACATTAGCCACAGCTCTACCCTTTCATGGTTCTGTTCTTTGTTTACAGAGATTTTTCATCATTCCCTAATAAAGGGTTCTCATTTTTAGCAATTATGAAACCTTTTAGTGTCAGTCATTAACTAAACCGAAGATACAAGATGATTGATTTATACTAGTTTGTTTGTTTCTTTTTACTATTATGGATTAATTCTAAAGGAGTAACTTTGGAAATGTTTTTAGAAATACAGAGGGAAAAAAGAAAACTGACAGCATACATGAGACTGTGTGGTTCCAGTCATTGCAGAAGTCAGGGAGGTTTTTGTCCCCTTCCCTTGAAGATGGGGCCCAGAATTTCTTTTTTCAAATTTCCTGTGGCATTAGGTTCTGCTTATGCTGAGAAATGAAGAGATCTATCTTTCCTTCCAGAAATTTCTCCTGACAAACGTACTGTGTATATATGATTAAAAAAAGTAAATTTCTTGTGACAGTAAATATGCTGGACAAAGAAAATTTTATTTCATAGGATCATAGAATGGTTAGGGTTGGAAGGGATCTTAAGATCACTGAGTTCCACTACCTTCCACTAGACCAGATTGCTCAAAGCTCTGTCCGACCTGGCCTTGAACACTGCCAGGAATGGAACATTTACCACTTCTTTGGGCAGCCTGTTCCAGTGCCTCATCACCCTCGCTATAAAGAAGTTCTTCTTTATATCTAACCTGAACTTCCCCTGTTTAATTTTCCCCTGTTTAAGTTTAAACCCATTACTCCTTGTGCTATTGCTACAGTCACTGATGAAAAATCCCTCTCCAGCATCCTTGTAGGCCCCCTTCAGATATTGGAAGGCTGCTATTCATTCTTCTTCTGAAAGTTCTGAACTTATTAATTTCAAGGACTTTTCTGACTGACGGTAAAGAGAATTGTATTAATATGTTTTTACTAATTAGTGTGGAGTTTTTATTTTCTTTTGGTTTTTTATTTTTTTTAACTTAGCATGGAAAATGTGCTATACCAGATCAAACCTATTATTTCCTTAAGCCAATATTTTTTTTTTCTTTCTGACAGTTATCAATACCAGATAATTCAGAGGAAAGTTTAAGAACTCTTTGCCAGTTACGAGATCATAATCTGGAGTGAAATGTCATATATTTCACAGCATTTGTTAGATTTTATCCCTTTCAAGATGTTTATTTGCTTTAAAGTTTGTTTATATATCAACAAGCAGATGTATTTGGTAAGCATTTACCCTTAGCTAGTGACAATTTATGACAGATTGAATTGAATTGCTATTATTTCACATGGCCATGTAAAGATATTAAAGGTACCGAGAAAGGTCTGACCCATTTCCTTAAATTGATGATTACTCAGAGGATTTCCACTGTTGCAGGGATTTAAGTTCTGTAACTTGATGCAGGAATATTTTAGAAGAAAACATCACTTAGTTTCAAGTGTCATTTGGCACATCTGTACACAGGGCTGTGTGACACTGCCACCACAGGCACCCTTGCTGCCCAGAATGGATGGGATCCTCCTGTTCCTGCATCAGACTGTTTGCAGTGGTCTCAGAGGGGTTTAGGTCCTTTTGGAAGCTAATAGACATAATGTGGCCATGTAAATGTTAGGAAACGATATGAAATCCTCATCTCCACAGAGCGAAAACTTTAGATTTTCCTTCTAGAAAGGTAAATATTCCTTTATTCTATAAAAATCTTTGCATTGCCCTCTATTATTTGCACTTGACTTTAAAAAAAGTCATAAGAGTTATGATTCTCAGAGGCTTAGCTAGGTATCTATTCACTGTCAAAAATCCAAAGTAAAGCTTAGACCTTTGGAGGTTGACAGCGTGTCTGACTTCCAGAGCTGGAGACAGTTCACTGAGAACATCTCGCTCACTGTCTTGAACAGTTCAGACCCAGAAGGTTACAGGAGTGTCTGTATAAGTAATTGAAACTACTGTGGAATCATTCAGTAAAACATAAAATTCTCCATAAGGTTGCAAAACCATTCTGTCCAGCCTTTTCCCTGGGCAGCAAGGGGACACTTTTTACTTGGTTTCTTGCTTGCTTAATCGTTTTTTTATTTGTTTTCTAAATCCTTCACTACCTCTTTACTTATAGCATCCTTTTCCTTTTATTTTTAATTTTGCACTCTTTAATTGTATGCTATTGGAGCATATCTACATGATCTGCTGAAAAGGCTTTTTTACTTTTTTTCTTAAATGGCTTTTCTATTTGTTTGACTGCTGTATTACACAGTAAAAGGAACACAGGTGCCAGAGGTGTCAGTTTATCACTGTGGGGTAGAAATAGCCCATAGCAGTAGCGTATTTTGTAGTGACAAGAAAAATAGTGTAAAATCTCAAAATTATAAGTGATTTATCAAATTACAAGACAAGTAGACTATTGCTATTTGATATTTGTGTAAATGGTTTTCAGAAGAATGAATTCATTTACATAAAAATAATGCAAACATTTTTACTTCCTCCTATTATTGTAACTATTTCTTAAATATATTCTGTACTGTTTTCTGCATTTTCACCTGACCTCTTTGCATTTAGAAATTTTCTGATGGCTCTGTACTGAAAATGACTATGATAATTTAAAAGTCAACCTGATAAATATACCAATAATGCTATCTGGTGGATTTACCAAGTGCTTTATACAACATTTGTGAATATTTGTTCTTCCCATATTAACACCCGCTGACCCAGAGTAAGAATGAAAGTATAGAAAAAGAAAAACAAAACAAAAAAAGTACAGAAAAAAAGGAAAAACCAGAAGGCACAGCATCAGCAAAAGAAAGTCCTTGGTAAATAGAGAGTTCATGAAGCCAGAATTTAGGGTCTGAAAAACGAGGAGCAGGTAAATAAGGAATTATAAAAAGAGGAAGGGCAAAGGGAAAAGGTAAAGCAGACAGAAGTGGTTGCATGAGCCAGTAAAGTTGTTACCCACCTACCATTTGCCCTGACTTAATTTTTTGGGCATTTCATTGTGGCAAGATGGTAGGTAGGGTCTGTATTTCTCAGTTCAAACAATGGAATAATCCAGTCGGTAACAACTGACCATCTAACTACCTTTCTTTCCTTTGTCTATTCTGAATATAAGAACAAGAACTAAATAGAGGTATCTTCCTTGGGATGAAGAACTTCCAAGTGAATTACAAATTGGTTAGTAAAACATGCTGTTTGTATAACTGTACAATTATTAGATCATTACATTTGTTGGACAATATTTAATATTGTACTTTCCTGACAAAACCACTTGTCAGAGTAGACTATAAATATCCAAAGAGCTAGAAGTCACAAAACAAGATGCAGTTTCTAAGCTGAAATTAGAACCACAAAAGTTCAAGTGAAATGCCTTTATTGAAAATTAATTTAAGATGGATTTTACCTATGTAAAACAAAAACTGCTGACTCATAAGGTAACATTTTCAAGAATTCTGCAGAATAAGCCTAAACTCATGTGACAAGAGCATTCCTAAACAATGTTGGTGAAACTGGTAGCATTAACATCTCTTTAGTAAGCTGATCATTACAAATACCTGGCTTGATATTGCCACCCAGTAAACAAATGAAAGGAAAGATGACAGGGAATGCACTACATCTCAATTTAATGCAAAAATAAACTGTAATTACAATACAAAAGAATTTAAAATATATATATATGTGAGGGAAGTCAGGAAAATTTAAAAAATTGGCGGAAGTATTCTCTACATTATTTATGGATCTGTCAGTCTGCCTGTGCAAAATCCTTTGCATGCTCAGGCAGTACCAATATGAGAAAGGATAAATTTTCTACTAGAAATTAGACAGAAAGCATATCTAATTCTAGGAAATATAAGATGTCTTGTGCTGAGTATAATTTCCAAGGGCTTCTTGTGCTTCTCTGAGATAAGACTCTGTGCTGGTGGGGAGAAGGTGCACTGGTATGAGGACCACTGTAGTAGATCCCAAATGCAATTAATCTGGTGATGAAGAACAGGTGAGCTGCTGATGGTTTCGTTGCTCTTATTTTAAATGCTCTATTCTGTAGCATATTCTGAGTAACTGTCACACCCTCTGCAGGTATATTATCCCAAATGTGGACAGAAAAGGATATACTGACACATGATGCAAAACTTCTGAATACTAATTAGAGACCAGGTGTTTCACTCTACATATTACTGTTCTAACATGGAAGTTCTCTATCTGTAATGTAAGTAGCTAGCTTCCCCTAGGCCACTGGAAACTCAGCTATACTTTATTGGTATTTCCTTACAGGTTCCATACATATAAAACCATCAGTTGGCTTTTATTTTCACGTTTTGTTTGAATGTCAAGACAGCCCATTTTACTGGCCTTTATTTTTGTTTATAAAGCAAAAATTGTAAAGAATCATTGCGATAACACAATTTGTATGCACACTGAACAGAAGTACAAAAACAGTATAAGTAGGGAGGCAGATTAGAATTCAAAACAGAAAAGCCTATCTTTGGAAAATAATGCTTCCCGTTCCCACAGAACTCAAAGACTCATGAAATATAAAATGTTTGTAAGAATAAATGTGCTGTCTTACAAAACAATATGTACGGCATTCCTTTATTTTATTTAGTGGCCAATTTCATTACTGACTTTGGATTTATTCTGTTTTTTAATTTTTTATGATACTGTGAAGATACTTGCTTAGTGAAACTCCAAAACATGTATTTGACAGACTTAGGTTCCTTTGTGATGTTGCCTTCAGCATTATACTTTAGTGAAAATGTTCCCAGGTGGTCTCCTTTGCGTATGTGATCAAACTGTTCTTGTAGTCATCACCTTGCCTTAATTCCTCAGTCAGGTTGCACAGAAAGGAAACAAATGACAACAGGCCAGCTGTTGTTGTCATGTCCGTGTACATATGTGGTAAACACCAGACCAAACTGAAAATATGGAAAACTTCACCAGCTGCCAGCAAGCCAGAATAGTTGTGCAGCAGTTGACTCTTAATCTTTACTTCAGCATGGCTGGCACGTGGTTTATCCCATACGTATCAGTATTAGCTCACCTATGCCTGACAGTATTTGAGAGGAAAGGTTTATATTGAACATCAAACTGAGAAACCCTTATGCATAGCAACTCTCAAGACAAATAGCTGTTACACTTACATAGGCTACAAAAGACTCTCTGAGGTCTGTAACAGCAATGTCTTATATTCACTTGCAGGATGCAAATGAAATCAAATGCGGTACTTAATTTTCATTTTTTATTTATTTTCAAGTACTAATTTAAAGCTCATGAAGCCATTTTTAAATATCATAAATGTCGATATTTTTCTTCTGCTGTATGTTTCTCCATGATTATAAAGAGGAAAGAATCAGACTGTTGTGCTTTCTCTATAAACAAGCACCTTTTCTATATAGATAGATAGATAGATATAGATATAGATACAATTTTCTATAAATGACTAAATATTATGCTTCAACTGTTATTTATGGTGAAAAATAAAATTGCTCTGAAAAGACTTAGCAGATCAGCATAAAAAGTTCAGCAAGTAAAGAGAGAAATATAGAATCAATAACTGCAATTCATAGCAGAAGTTTGGTTGTTTGTTTTTTTCAAATCCAGAATTAAATAATAGAATAGCAGATAACACAATAATGAGTAAAGGACAAGATAGGCCTATCTATGGAAATATTTGAATTGTTTTTCGTGTACTATCAATCAGATTTATTTTGGCAGGATGATTAGATAAAAAGGATTAACAAAAGAAATCATCAATTCAGAAGAATGCATTTATTCAGCTGTATTACAGGAAGAAACTATCAATCTCCTTGTCTCCTTTGACATTAAAGTTAGAGTACTGACATATGTATGTGTCAATCATAACATGTAAAGAAACCCATACCAAGAATATATAAGTGATATGATACATGCTTGAAATACTAACTGGTAACTCATTTTCTCTCCAGAAAAAATTACATCACTTCTACTGTTATTTTCAAGAGAAGACTCAGTTCCTGTTACTCATGAGAACATGCAGCTTTTCTGACTGTCTGTTTTACTAAGTGCTATACTCCTTTTAAATTTCAAGACTCAAATTCTGTGGCTTCAGTCCTTGTGCATGATTTGGACATGCACAGCTAATGTGGCTTATTTCATGCCCTTCCCACAGTCCTGCAGGAATTTCTGCAAGATAATATCCTGCAAGCTGATACAGAAATTGGAGGGAGAGACTTTGGCTGTCCTTCCTGAATAAGAATCTCTTTTTCCAGAATAACTTCCTTAATAGTATTCTGCTCATGGCTTCATACTCACAAGGAAATGAGGAGAAAGCTACTAATGACAGCATAGACTTAGAAAAGATGCCTTTGCCTTAGCTGTTTAGGGATGGGTATCAGTGAGTGATGAGAGACCAGCGATCTGTAAGAAAAAGGCCATTTGGCTCAGTGTAAGAGGGGAATTAAAATATACTCAGTAATCTATACAGTATTACATGGCAAAATGAAGATAATTTTGTGGTACTGAGAGCTCTGCTAGAGCAGAGCTTCACAATCTGCTTCAGACAGAGTTGCTTTATTTAGTAGTGTGAAAAAGCACTCAACCAGGTAACAATTAGATTTTTATATTCTTTTTTTACCTGTTCAGTTACCAAATTACCATTTTCTCAGCATATTTACTTTGCTAGTTAACCCTACACATTAAAAGGTCTACAAGAAAATATAGTTTGCTTACCTTTTTCTTTTTAAGCATTATTCTATGTAAAGTAGAAAATATTATTTGTATTTTCTTTCAACTTATAAGGAAGTCTCTTGATAACAAATGAAACTTTCAATACAATAAAATTAACATGAAACAAGCTGTCATTTGAGAGCTGGCTATGTGGTTGGAATGACACCAGTCAATAATAGATTGCATACCTCTGGTTAATTTATTAGCCACCTGTTCTAGAATCCATTACAAGAGCACATTAAGATGCTATCAGGTTAGGGTAGTATTTTGAGCTTCAGGCCTTTGAAAAGTAGTACATACTCCTTTCCATAGAGGGAAAGGGAGAATACTCCATAGGTTACACAGTTCCACCGTCTTTGAGAAATAATTATTTATTTTTTTTTTAAGAAAACGTTTTCTCACTTAATTAAAATGGAAGCTAATAAAACTTAATAATGCACACAAACACTGCAAATGTTAGTGCAGCTGATGGCCTTTACAGACATGTGGGAATGTTGCAAAATTGTAAGTTATTGTAGGCTAATTTGTTTACTGCCTTTCATGAGAGGAGTCTTTTTCCATATGCATATTTCTGCAATTCAGAACTAAATTTTTCATAACCTAGCTCCTTAGAGTGTTATCAATGTCACATGCACAGTTACAAAGTAAAATTACAAAATCAGAAACTAAGAAAGTAAGATGGAGAAGTAGTAAGATGGTCGTTTAGGCTGGAGAAGAGAAGGCTGCAGGGAGACCTTATAGCAGCCTTCCAGTACCTAAAAGGCGCCTAAAAGAAATCAGGAGAAGGATTTTCAGGGGCATGTAGTGATAGCACAATGGGGAATGTCTTTAACTGAAAGAGGGTAGGTTTAGATGAGAGATTGGGAATAAATTCTTCTATGTGAGGGTGGTGAGGTGCTGGAACAGGTTGCTTCAGAGAAGCTGTGGAGGTCCCATCCCTTTAAGTGTTCAAGTACCTTGGGACTATTTCCAGAGGGGAAGAGATTTTAAGAATATACTTGGGTAGAAAAGGAGATGATCCCTTCTATGTGCTCATTCATTCTGCACCACTGCATATTTTCTATGCACAAATGAGACAATCAGAAGATGCAGATTTGCTCTCAATATGAGAAATAATACTGTTGCACTTAACATGGGGATCTCATGAAAAAGTGCCCAAAAGAAAGTCAAAGTTAATGCAGCAGCATCCAAGAAGGAGCTATCATACCACTGTTCTTAGAAAGGAAGGGGAGAGAAAACAGGACAAGTGGAAACAACATACAGTCTCAAGTTAAATGCATTCTGAATAGCACTGCTGAAAAATTCTTTTGTGAACTAAGTGGCTCTCAGTGAACAGAAGCTTGAGGATATATCTCAGTTGAGAGAACTGGCACATCGTGACTTTAGCATTGACTCAGTACTGATTAGAGAATAGTAACTGCTGAGCAATCAGAAACACGCTTCTTCAATATATGAATGGTTATAGAGGTATCTTACTCAGATTCTTACTGGCCTGATACGACAAGGTGATAGCCAGAGGAGGATTGCTATAGGCATGAAGGTAAAGAGGGAAGAGCTGAAGGTGAGAATCCTTATTCAGCATCTCATCAGAAAGATTGTCAGAACAGAAACATCTGTGATTAATGCAGCATATCACAATTACCAGAATTGATTGTTTAATCTTAGATGAGACAGCAAAAGTTTTCATGATATATCAGCCCCCTAAGTGGTCGACAAAATTAAGACATTTTTAACTGCACGCTAGATAATGCTAAGTGAAGAACACAGTTTTGATGCCGAAATATGTTGTCTTGAAACTATTTTATTATTACCGCTTGTTTCTGGGTGTAAGATGGAGTCACACTTCTGAAAAAGTAATTTTGGGTAGTTAAATCTATCTCTAATATTACTACGGGATATTCTCAATTGATAGAGAATGATTGAGGTTCTGTACTTACAGCTGCACTTGGTTTCAGCCAGAAGGAAAAGTAGCAATAAAGCACATGGAAATTAGGGCCAGATCCTTTGCTACTTTTCATCTTATGTAGACGTGTACAGTTTTGCAAAGAGAAAGGAAAATACTGTTATTCTGAACTGATGCCTTTTAGCTTTCATACTGCATGAATGTAAGTACTTACAGAAGATAAATTGCAATAATGAATTAGACTCACTATCTCCTCAAGGAACAGCCTCACTAATATGTCATTCTTTAAAAAAATGTAACAGATACCTGATAGAGGCTCTGCAAAGTCTTACACATTTCTCCAAGCCATCCATGTGTACAGCTTTCCTTCAAATAAACTAATGCTGAGAAGAGCAAAGTAAATAGATTTTTTTTTAAGAGTGATGGTGTGGGGCAGGATTGATACTCAGTGGGTCATAGTGTTGTAGTATAGAGCATTCTCTGCTTGTATAACCAAAGCAAAATGTATGTTAGTAATAACCTCTCAAAATGCTCTCAAAAGCAGTATCTTTGATGAGTTAGTTGTAAGGTTTAGATCTTAAATGACCAACACAGATGGCATCTATCTATCAAATATAAGTATAGAAAGGCTGATTTCTCTCATTCCTTTTCTCCCCTTTGTTTCAGCATGGCATAAACTGAAAGAATCCTTTGGGAATCTTTTTTTTACAAAGGTGCTTCCTCTTGGAAACCCTGTGACCGCACCATTCCTTGGCCAGCCAGAAATGCTGAGCAAGCACAGGGTGTTTCAGGCTGTGCCAAGCCTAAACAGCTCCTGTGGTCATTCTTAGCTGCACCGGGGATCAAACATCCTGGCCCAGGCTGCCCCTGTGACACAAAGCCCATGTTTTCCTTCCACTGCCCATGCTCCCTGATGCTTGACTTAGGGAGGAGAGTGAATTCTTTAAGACCAAGAAATTTTAAAAATTACTGAAGAGACAATGCATATATTTTCATGTTCTTTGCAATTTTTATGTTATTTTATTCCAAAATTTTAATTCATTACTAAATTGGTACCTATCTTGCAAATGATTGTGCATAGTTGTAAGTACTGAAAGGAGAACAAAAGATTAAAAAATTACTACTGAGTTATTTTTTTATGAAAACATCTCCTAATTCCTACTGGATTAAACAAAATTAAACTAAATGAATTTTAGAACAGTGATGCTGTACTGTTCCCTCTGTTGAACTGTTACCAAGATCAGCAGTGGAAGGCCTAGTTTGGAAAAAATCATGTCCTTATCATATCAGAAACTTCTTATTTAAGATTCCTAACACAACTAAGTTCTATTTAACTGTTTACTATAAAACATGCTACAGTAGTCATTCATTAAGCAATACATAGGCCATATAAAGTCTTGTTAAATTAAAGCTTTTTGAAGAAACTGTATCTGAGTCTTTACAACATTGGCTAAGAACTGAACAATTTTATGTTGGCTTATGATAAAGGTGTATGTCGTGGCTCTGAAAGTGCAGTTATAAGTAGAAGGCTTTCTAAGCAGCTCCTACCCTCTAAGCTGGATGGACTCTAAGCTGTCAGATTTCTACCATAGCTGTTGGCAGAAGAGTAACTTGCCCAATGTAAACAGAGCAAAATGTAATGTGTGCATCTTCACAACAGACAGGTCTACTATGAACAGTTATTCAAAATCTACGGTGAGGCTAAAAAGTGGCTAATGAAAATATAGTTACCAAGAAACTGCCTTTCTGATGGTGAGAACCTAGGGTAAGTCTCGCATAGAAGAGGCATCTGGAAGAGACATAAAAAGTTAGGAAAGAGTTGAATAGCAAAGAAACTCCCAAATCATTGCTAAGAGGCTATTTAGGGGGAGGATAAAGAACAGGACATTTTGCCGAAGGCTTCCAATGCACTGGACCAGTTTGACTTTGACAAGAAAGATAAAGGCTTTCACGAAACTGTCGAGCTGTTTATAAGTGCCTGGCACCTTGTTCAGATTTAATATGAATAATTCTGCATATTCCACTTAATTTGCATGGAAAGTAACTCTGCCTGTGAAAAAAATATTCTGAAGGCTTTAGTGAAGTGCGAACAGTCCTCTCTCTCCCACTGTTCTGCCACTCTTGGTCAATAGGCCATTTCCTCTGAGGATAGCAGATGTTAGTCCAGCCTCATGAATATGTTAGCTTTTCAGCTGTGTGTCCAAAGACGTAAGATGAGGTATGAAGCAAAGTGAAACACCAAATTCACTCTCTTGATAAAAACCCTACCAACAGAATAGGAACTGCTAATGTTCACCACCAGGAGTGAAACCTGAAATCTAGAGACACTGGTTTGTTTTTATGGACATCACATAAAATGGGCCTTGCATTGAAGCACTGAAAATTCAGTAGCAGTCTGATAGCATTACAAAGTATAGTTTGGTGACTACAAATAGAGAATATTAAAATAGGCCTGTCTTAAGTCTGGGATCACATGGTTCTTCAGAGCTCTTCTGCCTCAGCAGCTGAAGGTCAACATGGAATCATAGAATCATAGATAGTTAAGGTTGGAAGTGACCTTAAAGATCATCGAGTTCCAACCCCACTGGCATGGACAGAGACATCTTCCACTAGACCAGGTCACTCCTAACACCATCCAGCCTGGCCTTGAACAGTGCCAGGGATGGGGCATCTGCAGTTTCTCTGAGCAACCTGTTCCAGTGTCTCACCACTCTCACAGTAAAGAATTTCTTATATTTAATAAAAATCTACCCTCTATCCATTTAAAGCCATTCCCCCTACATGCCTTTGTAAAAAGTCCCTCTCCAGATTTCTTGTGGGTCCCCTTTAGGCACTGGAAGCTGATCTAAGGCTGAACAACACCAACTTTCTCAGAAGCTTCACAGGAGAGGTGCTCCAGCTCTCCGGCTATTTTCATGGCCCTCCTCTGGACCTGCTGTAATAGACCCATGTCTTTCTTGTGCTGGGGTCTGCAGAGTTGAACACAGTACTCCAGAGTGGGGTCTCACGAGAGAGGAGTAGAGGAGGAGAATCACCTCCCTCAACCTGCTGGTCACTCTCCTTTTGGTGCAGCCCAGCATCCAGTTGGCTTTCTGGGCTGCAAGCACACACTGCCTGCTCATGTTGAGCTTCTCATTGACCAGCACCCCCAAGTTCTTCTCCTTCAGTACCAGACTCCAATGAGTAGCAGACTGACATTTCATTGTAGGGCAAAATCAGGAAAATTGTAGTCTTAGAGTACTTGGATAGATCTCATCTTGTTCCCATTTTCCTCTCTCTCTCTCTCTGTAGGTTATGATCATTGCATCCCTCCAGAAAGATAGGAAACATGGATTTTAACAGACTTCAAGTTCCACAAAAATATTAACAATCAGCACAGGATGTAGAATTAGACCTCTAAAGCCCTTGTCTTGATGTTCAGTACATCACAGGACACACTCTACTTCCTGGGGGAGTATATGAGCACACAGAACACTGCTACATTTCCGAGACAGAGGGCTGGCAGATCCTCTGGCAACAACCTAGAAGAAACCCAATATATATATTGCAGGCTGACATTGGCCCTCTCAGAGAACTCTTTAGCTAGTAGGTTTTCTTTTCTTCTCTACCTCTTAAATGATTGTAATATTATACTTATGCAGGAATGAATGTGTATGTGTGTCATGAATGGAGTTCAGCAGATTGAGAGTTGTTGGGAAAAAGTGAAAATGATGTGAAGTTATTAAATGCCGGAGAGCAGAGAGGAATATAAGAGGAGATGGTAAGGGACTTACTGTAGGATGATGAGAAGAATAGGGAGCATTTTGTTGGTGAGAGGTGTCATGTGCATTTTGCACTAGCCAGTAGGCTTAGCTGTGTCATTGTAGCCACTGATGGAAAAACTTAAAAAGTTTTATTTTCCTGTATGGTGAAGATGTGTCTGAAACCCATAAGTTTTACAAAACTGCTGAAGAAAGATGTATAAACTTACCCATATTTATAATTTTTATTTAGTTGCTTTTATATTTCTACTCATAAATTCTTCCAAGAGTAATCTTTTCATTATTTGAATTAAGTTCCTCACACAATGGGATAATAATAATAGGATCTAATCGTTATTCCAGAAATCATAACTATTTAAATATTAAAAATTATATTTCCATTAGATTTCATACACATATTCATTTAGACTCAGCTCAAGGAAGTCTGTGATTCAAGCCGAATGTTTCTTGTTTCAATGCTTACTATATGTGTTACAAATTTCCATAGTTCACTTTACCAGGTAAGTGAAGAGGTTCTGCTTGAATAGTAGGAAAATAACAGTAATAAACTGCACCTTTGTAAGTACTGAAAGAAGCATGTTCTCCACTGCCATTTAGGCTCAGATTATCCTATATTTCAGGTCTGAGTGCTTATAATCTTTGCAGAGGAGCTAAGGCTGGGAAAAATCTACCTTTGTTTGCCAGGACCCCAGCTGGTGTCCCTCCTGGGCAGAAATCCTTTTGATGTATCATCTGGCCAACTAAATAATGAGTGTTGGGCAACAACTCATTGTTGTTCCCAAATCTGGTGAAGTGTCAGGGTATGATCAGAGTTAAGGGAATGCATGCTGTCTTCTGAGCTGCCAAGCAATGAATGGTGCAGAATATATGAAAAAATCTGCCAGTTGAAGTGCACTAAGCAAGCTCTTTCCCTGAGAAGAACTACCACAGATACTGGTGTACTTCAGAGAGCTGAGACTTGGCATGACAAGAAACAATTCGGGTTGACAAATTCTTCTCAGGTAAAGCAACAGTGACAGGACAAAAAGCAACTCCCTGCAAGGATTATGAGGCAACTCCCTTCCTCTCCTCCCTCGCAAGATGCAAGTTACATAAATATTCAAAACAAACATCTGCCTTGGAGGTTGGACCCAACCCTGACTATAAATTAACAACAATATTAAGAAAATAACAGAACTAGCAGGGAATAAAGGGTCAAACCAGCACAGCTGGCACCTTTTCCTTAAAACTGAGAAAACATTTGCCATCTGAAAGGATCCCTTTCCCTTGCCTTTGCTTTTGATCACTGTGAAAGTAGCAGATTACAAAGCCCCTGAAACCAACAGGTCTGGGGAGATCCATGGGAATTATTCCAGCTCTTGCTATGAGGGTTCCCCAGCTAGGAGATTCTTCAGATTTCCTCTTGTGAGAGAATCAGGAACGAGTGGAAGAGAAGTGAGATGTGTCTTTATTCCCCTAAAGGGAAGAACATGTAATAGCTTGTCCACATTTGGAAATTAACTGAATAGCTGTTGCACAATAATTATTCCACAGTTCCTGTCTTTATACACACATTATTGTGACATATTTATTGCATTTTCTGACTAATTATTCAAAGAAAAAATAATTTTTCAGAGATAGAATGACCACACAGGGAGTTAAATTGCTAAGTCTTTAATAATCATTCTCTTGACCTAGATAGACAGCTTCTTATCACTGTTTCAAGTGAAGAAAAATGTTTCACTTTTACCACCAGCTGTGCAAAGGAAATACTAAATTACACTCACCCAGTAAAGTGCAGTGTCAGTATGCATATTCATTCAGTGATCCAACACTGCTTGAGATTAGATTTCTGTAATAATTCAAGGAAATAATATGTGATCAGATACTCAGAATAAAATATAAATGAAAGCCACTTGCAAACGGTTTGTAGATGTTCAATGAATAGGTCATAGACATCCTTTTCCATTATGCAATTAATTCTGTCTTTTCCCTTCTAGCACAAGTTTTGGAGTGGGAGGAAAGAAAGTGGTATCTTGCTGCAAAAAGGCCCACCAGCCAGTTTTGTTCTGTTATACTGATGGAATTAGTTGGGCTGCAACATGTAATGGAGATAGAATTTTGCGCCCTGTGTTTACTTTCCAGTAACCCTGTACTTCTCATTTATAAGGAATTTATTTCAAAATCCATCTCCCTGCTTCTTTTCTGTTCATGTTAATTAAACAGATTTCTTGCAAGCAAAATTCTACCAAGTACTGGCATTTGGACTTCTTTCTCTTCTGTGAGTTAAAATGCGAGGCCTTAAAAACACGTTTGGGAAATGAGTGGGGGCCAAATGAGTCATCAGAACTCATTCTGGCTCTCATTTAGTAGTCTGTTCTCCTCAGGATGCTGTATAATGATGCTTAAATTATTATCTGCATTTGCTAAGCTAAGATAGGTTGTTCTGTAGGATTAAAAATAAATGCATATTTAAAATACCTGAAGAGAGGGTACAAAGAAGACTGAGCCAGGCTCTTTTCAGTGATGCCCAGTGACAGGAGCAGAAGCAATGGGCTCAAACTGAAACACAGGAGGTGCCATCTGAACATCACAAAACTATTTGACTGTGACGGTGACTGAGCATGGCACAGGTTGCCAAGAGGTGGAGCCTTCATTCTTGGAGGCATAGGCAGTCAAGTCATCTAAGGATACAGAGGGTTTCTCTGGGCACTTAAGTTCTCTGCTGACAAAATCTTCAGCTTACAGGAATAATTCCTAATATGTGGCTGGTGTGAGATTATTTATTAGATTTCACAAGACAGCAGGTTGCTATACAGCCAGAATTTGCTTTTCTCACTATTGCTGGTTAATTTTCACCCTCTGTAGCAGGAGCTGGTATGCAGCTTCCCTTTGAGTATTCAAAGTCAGTCTTGCCATCAGACCTTGCAAAGTCAGGAAACTGACAGAGGCTCTTTGCCAGAAGCCAAGGGAAAAAAATGTTAGGCCCACAGTTTGAAAGTGCTTGAAAAATCCTCCAGAATGCTTCTGGTTTTACAAGTTCAGGTTTTTTGAACATACATTTTTGTAGATACAAAAACATATTTTCGATAGTTAAAAGAAAAGAAAAAAAAAAGATTTTTAAAAATTTGCCTCCTTTACATATCAGTTTCTGGCGTATATCTGCTTCAAGGGTGTAAAGGAGCATAAGTTTTAATAGGAATTAGTCTGGTTTGAGATTGTACCTTTCCTATATCATTATTACTTCATACTTAGTCAGGTTTGTTTCCAGTAATCCTTTACAAGGAAGTGTCCCAAGTTGAATTAAGATTAAATTCCAACTAAAAAAGACTTGTCCTTTCACAGTAAGAGACAGTAATTTGATGGAGAATCTTCTTTGAGTCAATGAAACAGCAATACATCTCTCATTTAAAAAAACAAACCAGAAAAAGATCTAGTATTTCATGTTTCTTCAAGCATAGTAACTGACTAACTGCTGCTATCTCTATTCAGATTAAAACTGGGTTAGGTATTTTTGTCAGCACAAAAAAAAATAAGTAACTTAATTCACACTCGACTGTTTGACCCAACTCAGTGTGCATCCATCTGCCATAAAAGAAAGATAAGACACTTGCACAGTGCTTCACCAAATAAACTGAGAAATATCTACTCTTAAGTAGGAATACAGAGGGTCACAACAAGTAAAGGCCAGGAGGATTTGTATGACACCAATACCAGAGCATGTCTGATACCATTTAAAGTTACTACTTTGTGTGAAGTCATTCATGCTATTTTAGAAGTTCTGTGGGTTACAGACCCATGTGGGTTATGCAAAGATAGAAACTGTTTACTGTGAAAAAGATGAAGATGACTGGGATGCAGCTTAAGTCTGAACTATTTTATGTTACTTGACCTTGAATAGTACTTATTTATAAGCAGGAGACAGAACTGGTGCTGGCATGAGAGTTGAGGTGGTTCAGCTTGGAGAAAAGACTCCAGGGACACCTTAAAGTGCTTAAAAGGGGACTAAGAAAGATGAGGAGAGACTTTTTAGCAGGCCCTGTTGCGACAGGACGAGGGATGATGGTTTTAAACTAAAAGACGGGAGATTCAGGCTGGATGTGACGAAGATATTTTTTACAATGAGGGTGTTAAAACGCTGGCACAGGTTGTTGTGAGAGAGGTGGTGGCTGCCCCATCCCTGGAGACATTCAAGGCCAGGCTCAATGTGGTTCTGGGCAACCTGACCTAGTTGAAGGTGTCCCTGCTCATTGCAGAGGGGTTGGAGTATATAATCTTTGAAGGTCCCTTCCAACCCAAACTATTCTATAATGCTATTAGCTCCTGGTTTTGCAGACTGCACTAAAATATGCTCGTATTTATCCTGCATAAATATCCAGATACCTGTGAGTGTCCAGAACTTTTGAGAAGCTACTTACTTAGACAACATGAGCTCCCAAGGAAAAAAGTCCGTGTGTCACCCTTCAAGGCATAGACTTCAACTATTTAGTTCGAAAACAGGCAGGGACAATTTCCAAACCTGTGGATCCAATTAAAAAAAAAAAAAAAAAAGAGGATTTTGTTCTTTTTTTTTTTTTTTTCTTCCCAGCCCCAGAGAGAATGCACATCCAGCAAATGCCATATGGTTGATACATCCCTGTTGTCCACTGATTAGTCTTCATTCAATTCTGAAGTTTTGTACTGCAAACTCTGCTTGTCCCAGGTTTACAAGTAGATTGAAAAGCTAAGGCACAGAAGCATGAAGCAAGTGAGATTTAAGATTTCACTTGAAGTGACACCACAAGCCTCAAAAAGCCTGTTTAAAATATAACCCTGCGTTATGCTCCCTTTCCTCTCTCCAGCTGTACTTCAGAGCTTAACTGAAATGGTTTAGTATAGCAGTGAACATTTTAAAAGTCCTGTTTTTTTCTACAAGTCTAGTAAATTACATGTTAAGAAGAACACTGTAGTATTTAAAACAGTTAAAAAATGATGAATCTGATTAGTTTCTGTTATATAGATGCAGTTTAGGACTTCAGAGGTTAAAAAAATAACTGTAAATATGTATGCAACATAGATTGAACTGATTTTTTCAGTCTTGCCTTAAAGAAATAAACCCCAATAAATACTGCAAATCCCATCCTTATTTCCTTTTACTTCAATAATAAAATGGATGAAGAGACCAGATTAACCACAGGAAGGAATTTCAGACATCTGTCATCTACTACAGATGAGTCCAAATATTACTGTGGGACACTGGCCAAACCCACTATACCTGCTCAGGACTTTTATTCTGCTGGACAAATTAATTCATGACAAACTCCACTACTAATGTCAGTGGGAAGCCTGACAAGGCCACAGCATTCGTGTACCTTTAAACCCTTGTGTGAGAAGACATATGACAGTCATTATTATGTGGCTTGTTGATTTTTTCCTATGTCATGTACAATGCAAACAAGGTAAATTGGCTGGATTTTACTGTTGATGAATGGCCTTTACTTGTATAAACATTTTGGTGCTGTTTTAGTAATGAGTAGGAGAGACAATTTATTGTTTTGTATATTGCTTCACTGTTAATGCTGTTCCCAAGACAATTTCTCAAGTAATTCTGATTAAGTCAAAGTCAAAATACAGTTTGCTACCATGCTCATGGAATGATGCTTACTGCAGATACAGAACAAAAATAATGAGAAAAATGACAAGAGCTAAATCGCCTAAGACAAACTCTGAACAGATAGAATTTTTATGTTGTCCCTCAACCACCTGAACAGAATGTCTAGTTTATATCTTAAAATGCTTCAGGAGATATATATATAAAAAT
>NW_009941400.1:3976-49307 GCF_000696875.1 Nestor notabilis | reverse complement strand
CAAGTTGCCAGCTGGGCTTGAACCACGACATACTTAAGCTTTTCCTGATTAAAAGTATTACTTTGAGACAATTTTCTTGAGTTTATAACTTGACTTGATTTATCCCACGTTCCAGGCATTTTCAATTTAACCAATCCCACTCCCACCCCTTATTTTTTTCAAAAGTATTCAATATTATATTCACTGGAGAAAGTTAACCAGGAAAACAATAAAAATATTCCAACTTCATATTTCCAATGTCTTCAAAAAAAAGTAGAATGACACTAGTTAATAGTGATATGTCCAAAATTTGTATTTCAGTGCATCAGCATGGATTGACTTGCCCTGTCAATAATGGAAAAACAACAGCTAAGGAGATGCAGAATATTCCCTGATAAATTTCACTAAACTTAGGGTTGGGGCACAACTATAGGAAAGTTTTTAAAGTTCACTTACATTCAGCCTTCACATTTACAAAGCAGTACAATGTTGTTGGCTGTTTGCATTATATGGTTGCTGGGATCAGAACTGACAAACGGAAAATGCTTTAAACAGATGGCACAGGCAGCTCACTACCATAATTTAACCAAAATCTTGCTCAGCCTGTGCAACCACCTCAACAAGCATTTCTTTGATATCCAGCAGCCCACGAAAACTGCGAGGTCCCTGAAATTTTCAATGAGATTTCCACAGAACAATGGAAATCTCTCTGCTCTGGACATCATTCTTCAAAGCTGTTTGGACATGAGAGACTGTAAGGTTCTATTTTTTTTCTTCCTCGAACAAAGGGGTTTAACATAAGCTAACATGCAGTGCAGTGTGGAAAATCACTGGGTGGAAGATTGACTTATGCTACCAGTACAAGTCAAGATTATGGTCAATTCTGATTGTTCTTATCTTAACATTGGGAGGTTCTGCACTTTAATTTTGATTGTCTGTACTTCATCTACAGGACTGTGCCTTTGCCACAGTACTACCACATACACTGAAATAGAAAATAAAATATGTTAATGGAAAAGCTGGCAAACAAAAGAGAAAGCTTCAATCACTTTTTCCTATGGAAAAGACTGAGAAATACATGAAAAAAAAAAGCTTGAAAATAAATCTATACCAAGTTTTTTAGTTTTACATCAAAATCTTTTCCAACAGAAAAAAACATGTTTTTTCAACCATTTCCAGACTCACTTTTTTAAATAGCATAGCAGTTGTTATAAAATCCTTCAAATAACTCTAAGATAAACCACCCAAGTAAATTAATTTTCAGAGACAAGATGTTTCACTTTGCAGCTTCTCCTGATACAGCATTGTCTCACTGATGCAAATTTTGCACCCTTAGAAGAGCAGCTCCTCTTTCCCTTTGGAACTGCTGGAGTTCGTGGGGATATCTCTTTCGATGTTTGTAGGGTATTTTTTAAGGATTTTTATCTTTAAGGTGTTTGTGTATTTTTCTCATGTTTCACTGTCAATGATATTTCAAACCCTGCCCCATTGCTCATTTTCCTTTTCCTCTGATATTTGTGGCTATACTTATTTAATGCTGGGTTACAGAGAACTGCAAAATTCTTATAGTTTCTCCTGCAACTTCACCATCTCTTGTAGTTACTCAGTTCACATCTCACTTAAAGTGAAACTGCAGAATCTAGTATGAGACTAAGAACAGTCAACTGACACTGAAAAAAAAAGCAGAACATGTTCTTTGAAGCTAATCACATTACTTTTTATCCTATCAACTCTTTAAAACATGTGCCCTGATTAAAACGCCTTTTGTAGCCAATATGTAAAAGATCAGTGCAGTTTATTATCATTAGTACTAATTTCTACAAATGTGTTGTCTTTTACAAAGATCATCAAGTTACCAAGAAGGATTTTGCAGTAAGACAAAAATGAAAAATTCATATGTCAATACACAATGAATTCTTTCCAACCCCTAGAGTATACTCTGTAAGTCACATTGCCCTGCATATGTGAGAGGAATAATTGCTTTTCTGACTTTGCCTCCTAACAACGTGAGTAGCATAAGATATACACAAGATAAAAAGCATTTCGGTGATGTTCACAAAACATTCATGTAAAACTCAGCCCTATAGTTAGAAGGGTCCAAGAAATTATTTGGTGATTGTTGCTGTCCAGACATCCTTCTCCTGAGCCCAGAAAAACTCCCCAGTGTGAAAACCAGATGGGATTTATCAGAAGAGATGCTCAGATACTGGAATTGGACAGACCAAAAAGGTACACCTTTATTCATCATTATATATTCATAATCACGTACAATTCCTGTGTTTAGTGCATGAGCACAGACAAATACTTTGTCACTGGAACATATCACAGAGCAGAGTAATTTACTATAAAAATCCCCTACAAAACAAAAAAACAATCAAAAAACCTACAAAAAATAAAAACCTCCCATAAAACAAAAACCAACACCCCTCAAAAAAATTAGGTAAATGAAAGCTGGTGAGATGAATAGAAATTGCATATGCCCCACAATTTCAGCTGGAAATGCATTGAATGAAGAAAGAATTGTGACTAAAGAGGAAGACTGTAATTCACATATGCTTGTTTTACCTTGTATTTACAAACATATTTAATTTTTATTGTTAGGTTTATATTTTAAAAGATGCAGCAATGTGCTTTCAGAAGAAGAAACAGACAATTAAATCTTCTGAATATTCTATTTAGAAAACAAAAGGAAAAACTGGGCAGAGGATGGCTCATGAATTTCAAAAAGAGCTCATGAATTAGCAAATGTGCTTGCTTAGTGCAGATAGCAGCAACACCTCCTCAGACATCATGCTGTATAATGCACTTCGACATGGTTACTTGAGAGATAGTAAATGAACTGCGGTCCTTGTCCCGAGTGCTTGATCAAAAGGGAACAGTCACAATTGTGTCAGGCTTAATTCTCAAAAAAAGGCATGAAGGAAATCAATGCAAGCGTATCCAGTCTCTAAAAGGATTCCATGGACCCTTGTAGGACAGCAGCCTTTGCACAGCAAATAATCTAGAGGCTGGAAACCAATTTGAGAAAATAGGAAGCATCTATCGTTTGCACCAGCTGCGCTGTGGTGTGCTGGCACAAGAAAATTTTCAATTTGAACAGCTATTAGCAGGATGTCAAAGTAGACTTTATTTCAGAATCTTCAGGACTTACAACTGCTTTCTATAACAAAAGAAGTTGACTCTTTCTTCATACAGAAAGATTAATAGCCCTATTCAGCTAGCCTTTTGCTTTACTCATTATATTTGGATTAAGTATTAAAATACAGAGCAGTATTTGAAAAGTTTCTGAACTTTAGTTCCAAAGCTACAGAAGAATCTCAGATGTTTCTCCCAGGGGTGAGAAAGGTACTGTGAGTTTGCCTCTCAGGGAGAGGCAAACTCTGCCTTTCCTATTATAATTTTGGACTTTTAAGGTCACCACTTTTTCTTTTTTATTTCTGAGCTCTAATTTCTTTTAAAAACCAAATTTTTTTCTTCTTAAAGCAGGTTATCCAGACTGCAAACCAAGCAATTAAATGTTTCTAGAATGTTGAGACCAAAACAATGTCCTAACATGTAAATATAAATAAAAAATATTTAGAATTAGTCTGAATATTCTTTTATTTAACTTTGGCCACTGTGAGAACTTCTGGAATTACTTATAAAAGCAGAATTCACACAATATGTAACATTTTTAATACTTATTGTCACAGACCTATCTTAGTTGGTCTGCTAACTAACAGAACAATATAGCTTAAAACCAGTCTGAAAAAAAAATCAAATATATTATTTCATTTTGAGAATTTTAAGATAAACTCTCAGATTATTGTCCTTAATTCCATTTCAAACACTTGGCATCATTAAGCAATGTGGTATCCAGAAATCCCTAGAGATTCACAATTGCTCTGTTAAATGACGTGGTAGTTAAGTCACCTGCATTATGGGTTGGTGCCGGGTTCACGATATTGGTCTTCAGCAGCTCAGTCGCCTATCTTTCCCACAACACGGGATATTCAGGAACTTCTGGAAACCTAGACAACAAAATGAAATAAAAAATAAGAATTAAAGAAAAAAAAAAAAAGGAAACTACATTTCCTGAGAACTAACTTCTTATCTCTCGTTGGGATGAAGATTAAAAGGATTATAAATCAATTAAAAAAAATTAATTTCATCAATGAAAACTTGAAAAAAATCAGCCAAACTACTTTTTGCTGTGAAAATCTGCCAAAACCTACATATTACTGCAAGAAGCATTTCCTTGAAGATCTTTAGTATTCTATACTTCTAATAGTACATGTTTACTATTTGGCATTTAGTTGCAGGTAAGGAAGCAATAAAGCAGCAATTTTATTTTTGTTTTCAACTCAGTGTTTAGGCTGTCAGTCCCTATGTTGTATGTGATCCATCATCCAAACAGTATCCTGAACAGTGAGTGATGAGTTTGGCTATAGTTTCTCTATGGTGCTTATCCCTCTAAAAAAGTCCAAGTCCTTCACAAATGGTTAGTTTTGATTTTCCCAATACTTATTATGGTGCGAAACATTATTTCCCACTTTAGAGGAAGACTAAAAAAACAATATTAGTTTTAGTATCATGAATTGGAACATTTATTGGAGTTGAATTTCTGAGCAGACCAACATTTTCTAACACCTGCTGTTGTTGAAGCACACCCATATCTGCATATACTTGGAAAAGTGCAACTCAGGCCATCAGAAAGGAACATCACATGAAACAGGGGAAGAATCCCACTCCCCAAGGAAACATTTGCCTGCCTGAGCCCTACAGCCAACTTCTTTCATTCTCCAGCCACTGTATGTCAAAAAGCAAAAAGATGAAAGGAAGTTTCACGGAGTTGTTACCTCTGCAATACTATCATGCCTGGAATCAAGCCAGAGGTCTTTGCAGAAAAATAAAAGAAAGTGGTAACATGACTGCAAAATACTGAATCATAAACCTAAGATAGTCAATTTCAAGATGATAGACTGGCCCTTCCTAACTCTCATCTCATAAATTTAGTGTATATGTATGTACATCGATAAACACATACACATTTATTGTCTACATATTTATATCTAACTAGCACATCCATAAAAACACCTCAAACTTAAAAATGCACATGTTTTAACATAATTACTATTTGTTTACTTGTATAAACACCTTTTATAGAGTTTAAGACACGTGATGAAGAATATCACATCCTACTAAAATTGCAAAGAGAATTTGACCAGAGAGAATGACTGTGGATTATGATCAAGCTTGTTGAAGTTGACAGTCTTTCTTTTAAAAAATGCACACTAGGATCTCAAACGAACAAAAATGGTCTATCCTGAACATCCTGCCTAAATGCTACGTAACTCACCATTAGAATCTGGGACGACAGTGAAGTTATTTAAATAACTGAATGGCAAAACCCTAAAAGAAACTGAGAGCAAGCAAGCTAAATTGTCATGTTGTTTATGCTTAGCATTCTTTCACTTCTGTAAGAATTTGCAGCTTGGTCTATAACATATAAATTGCAATTTTATATCATATATAACTGTAGAGTTTTCGTCTGCTTGTGCACATTCAGAGAGTCAAGTAGGAGGGTGAAGTTCAGTTAATTGAGATATCTTAAGCCAAATCCTCCCCACATGTACATTAGTGCAAACACAGTCACTCCATCACTGAAAACTATATGGAAATGGTTTTAACCATGAAAATAGTTAATTAAAAAGTTGGCTTACTCCTATAAATATAGAAGTGATTTATGCCTTCAGATTCGAATTACCACCTTCTCCTAAAAGGCAGGATCTGCTTTCTGAAAACAGCAGGTTACCACTGAAAAGTAAAAATCCAGAACCCATGAACCCAATAAGTACTATTTGACAAAAATCACCCACCATCATCTGCAGAGCTGTAGAAATGTAATCCCTTAAGCACATTTCCAAAAATAACTTTAAAGTGTTACCCTGTTAAATTTGAACCCCATTGGTAGAAAGTATGCTTTTTTTTTTTTTTTTTTTTTAAACTCCTGTTTGATACATTCTAACAGAAAGAGAAAAAATAGATTTCAGGAAGGTACCCACTGTTCCAATCACTTGCAAAACAGTAGGAGTTATTTTAATGGACAAGATTTAAAGGAGGCCTTTATCAAGCATGACCTTCTATTTAAAACTGCAAAATATAATGAAGTAATTCTTATGTTAAAATATAGCTAAAGTAAAATGCAGAAAATAAAAGCATGGAGTTCAAATGTTTAAACCTAAACCTAAGAATAATTATTTAATGCAGTATTTTATCAGACAGTTGATCATGTTTCACTCAGAAAGAGAAAAAAAAAATCACTGTCACTAAATCACTCATTTCTAAACACTTTTGTAAAATAAAGTGAACAGGAATTTAATAAATGTTTTGGATTTAAACTTCTGACATTCACTAACAACTCCCCTTACTTCCATTCACGGAGGTATATATTGATCATCAACTAGATCTAAAGCTTGATAGAAAACACTGCAGGAAATAAATGCACAAGATGTAGATCAATGGCTGTAGAACTGAATTAAAACAATCAATGATTACTCAGTAAAAATTCTGTATGTGATTTAAGAGGTCTGAACCATATTAAAAATAAAGAAACAATCCTAGAAATGATTAGAATATAACAAAGTAATTTTAAACTACCATTTCATACACTACTCAAACTATAGTATAAAAGCCTCAAATGCCTGTAAAACTTGCATTTTCTTTTGTATATTAACTTTTAAAAGTGACTAAGGTTTATCATATGGTATCAGATGTTCAGAAACAAGTTAGATGCTTTGGCTAAGAAGCAGATACATGATAAGCAATATCATGGAAGATTTTCTAATCTGTCCTGTATCTCAGCTCCCGAAGGCCTGGCAATGTCAACAAGATCTTCACCTTACCTAAGTTAGTTGAGATAATGTGGTCTCATATTGACAGGATAAAATATGGCTGGGAGTGGGACAACACCTAGATCAGGTGCTGAGATATTCCTTACCATCAATGGCTTCCAAAAAAAATTGTCTTTGAAAGAAGTCATAGACCAAAATGGTTAGCCCACTGAGCAACATCAGACACTGATGAAAGATCTAATTCAAACAAGATTCCTAGAGCCATGGAATGTATTCCACTGCACATAAAGGTATTTAATATAAATCTATAAGCATCACACTTATCTCTGTCTTTTGCTATTGATGTTTTGAAATATAATCCAAATTACTGGTTTATCAAAACCTTCTACAGGTGGTGTAATAAAACAGCAATTTAACAATTCCTTTCTGGGAATTTTTTACATTTGAAGTTTTTACATTCATACTTACTAAGTGTGAACAAAAAAAAAAAAAAAGAAAGGAAATAAAAGAAAAGTAACATACTAACAGTGCTAGGCTCAAAATCATATCCATAGAATATTTGGTTTCTGTGTAGCTATGTGACACTGTTGTTCTTGTACTTCTGCAGCATAGCTGTTCAGTTCACAAGATCACAAAGATCTTAACAAGTTGGTTTTGATTAAAGGCAACTGTGACCCTGCTTACAATGTTTGGTGACATAGTCCGAGATTATTCAAAGTGTGAACAATCTTGCCAGTCAATTTTATGGGGGGTTTGGTTTGGGGTTTTTTTTTGCTAGTCTTTGATCTTTATACTTTTCATTCCTCCTAATTTCCAAGGAGACTTAGAACTTCTCTGCAGAGAGAGACAGACTTATTTCAGAACAACCTCAACAGGTTTTTCTATTGTGCCATGTACTGAACTGACACTTTAAAGCATCCCTCAAAGGAAGGTCATTTACAATCTAATTTAATTCATGATGTAATGAGTACATTTGGGGAGCCAGTACAAGGATAATGATGATGTGAAATCCAGTTTGACTGAGTCTATTTAAGTGAACACCTAATAGAAAAAAGATCAGAAGTCACAGGACCATTAATGATATGGATGAAAAAGATATTGAGGTTACCTGCCCCAAGAGAAGAGAAGATAAATCATAGCTCCATCATTTCTGGTCATCAGAAATCTCAGTAATGCCCATTTAACCATATTTATACCATTAACAAGTATTTTCTATTGTCTAACATATCTGTGTCCTGGGTTCAGCTATAGAACCTTCTTAGTAGCTGGTGCAGTGCTGTGTTTTTGACTTTCAGTCTGGGAACAATGCTAACACCGATGTTTTTAGTTGCTGCTCAGTAATGTTTACTCTGACCAAGGACTTTCTCAGTCTCATGCTTTGCCAGGGAGGAGGGGAAGCCAGGAGGAAGCAGAGGCAGGACACCTGACCCAAACTGACCAAAGGGGTATTCCATACCACAGCACATCATGTCCAGTATAGAAACGGAGGAGTTACCCGGAAGGCCCAGATCACTGCTCGGGTCGGGCTGGGTATCAGTCGGCGGGTGGTGAGCGGTTTGTGTCCTCTCCCCTTGTTATTTCCCTGATCATTATTATTATTGGTGGTAGCAGTAGTGGTTTGTATTATACCTTAGTTAGTGGAGTGATGTTATCTCAGCCCGTGGGAGTTCTTTTGATTCTCCTCCTCATCGTCCAGGAGAGGGGGGAGAAAGAGCGGGGGGAGTGAGCGAGTGGCTGCGTGGTTCTGAGTTACTGGCGGGGCTTAAAGCACAACAATTTGCTTTCCTGCAATTGTAATATCATTTCTTCTTAAAGTTATTTATTACGAAACACTTTAATCCTCTTTAATCCTTTGTTCTTTACATTATCTTTTCCTCTATTTGAAAGTCATCATAATGTATTCTCTATTTTAGTTTGCTACACTAAATTACTTGAATGCGTTCAGACTTCTCTCATTGCTTACACTTGCAGACCATTTTTATTGTTCTTCAGTTCTAGGCTACTCTCCAATCATGTCAGACCTCTCTCTGTGAAAGAGTCAAGAATGCAAGCAATACTGAAATTTGTTACTTGTCCATACAGAGGTAGTAAAGAGGTTTAGGACTTTGTGAACAACATTTTTGTCTGGAAAGTCAAACAATAGAAAAAAAAACAAACTTGGATCTCTACAGTTTGTTTTGTAGTGAAAGACAAATGATGAAGAGGAGAGTGCTGGGTAAATTATGCCAGTGCCAGCAAGAGATGCTCTGTGCCTGGAGAGGAATCATAGGTCAGCAGGAGGGCACCTGAAGAGCAGCACAAAGAAATTCTAGCCACTCCAGACAGTAAATCAGCTTCATCGGGAAAACAATTTAAATCCCTTCATGCAAACGCAGGTAACATGGGTAATAAGAGGAGCTAGAGACGTGCTTACACCTGCAGGGCTATGATCTTATTGGCATCATGGAGATGGGTGGGATGCTCCTATGGCGAGTGTTGGAATGGAAGGATACAGGCTCTTCAGCAAGGACAGGCAGGGGAGATGAGGAGGGGGTGTCATCTTCTACACCAGGAACCAGCTGGGGTGCATAAAGCTCCACCTGAGGATGAATGAGGAGCCAACTGAGAGCTTATGGGTCAGGATTAAAGGAAGGGCAGGGAGAGGGGACATTATAGTGGGCGTGTGTTACAGGCCACCCTACCAGGAAGACCAAGTGGATGAGGCTTTCTGCAGACAGATAGGAGCAGCCTCATGTTCACAAGCCCTGATCCTCATGAGGGACTTCAACCACCACCGTATCTGCTGGAGGGATAACACTGCAGGCATAAGCAATCCAAGAGGTTCCTGGAATGCATTGATGATAACTTCCTTCTCCAAGCAGTAGAGCCAACAAGGAGAGGTGCTATGCTGGACCTTGTTCTCACCAGCAAGGAGGGGCTGGTGAGGAAAGTGAAGTCCAGGGGCAGCCTTAGCTGCAGTGACCATGACATGGTGGAGTTCAAGATTGTTGAGGCAGTGAGGAGGGCACACAGCAAACTTGCTACCCTGGACTTCAAGAGAAGAGACTTTGGCTACTTTGGAAATCTGCTTGGTAGAGTACCACGGGACAAAGTCCTGGAGGGAAGAGGGTCTCAAGAAAGCTGGTTAATATTCAAGAATCACCTCCTCCAAGCAAGGGGCAATGCATCCTAACAAAGAGGTAGTCAGGCAAAAACACAAGGAGGCCTGTGTGGATGGACAAAGAGTTTCTGGACAAACTCCAACACAAAAAAGAAATCTATAGAGGGTGGGAGCAAGGACAGGTAGCCTGGGAAGAATATGGAGAGACTGTCTGAGCAGCCAGGAAGCAGGTTAGGAAAACTAAAGCCCTGACAGAATTAAATGTGGCCAGGAATGTCAAGGGCAAGAATAAAAGCACCTACAAGTACATCAGTGATGTTGCCAGCAGATCGAGGTAGGTGGTTCTCCCCCTCTACTCTGCTCTCATAAGACCCCACCTGGAGTATGACGTTCAGCTCTGGGGACCCCAACATAAGAAGGACGTGAACCTGTTGGATTTAGCCCAGAGGAGGGCCACAAAGATGATCAGAGGGCTGGAGCACCAACCTTGTGAAGACAGGCTGAAAGAGTTGGGGTTGTTCAGCCTGGAGAAGAGAAGGCCCATGGAGGACTTGAGAGCAACCTTCCAGCGCCTGAAGGGGCCAACAAGACAACTGGAAAGGGACTTTTTACAAAAGGAAGTAGTGACAGAACAAGGGGCAACAGCTTTAAACTGAAAGAAGGAAGACTTAGATTAGATATTAGGAAGCTCTTCACTGTGAGGATGGTGAGACACTGGCATATGTTGTCCAGAGAAGCTGTGGCTGCCCCATCCCTGGCAGTATTCAAGGCCAAGTTGGATGGGGCTCCTGGTCTAGTGGAAGGTGTCCCTGCCCATGGCAGGGAGGCTGGAC
Source organism: Nestor notabilis (assembly GCF_000696875.1). Taxonomy (NCBI): domain Eukaryota; kingdom Metazoa; phylum Chordata; class Aves; order Psittaciformes; family Psittacidae; genus Nestor; species Nestor notabilis. The sequence continues at coordinate 38,562 of NW_009941400.1, read as the reverse complement.
TAGGTGATCTTTAAGGTCCCTTCCAACCCAAACCATTCTATGATTCTACGCTTCTATGAAAGAAGGATGCCAGAATTGTATAAAGGAAAATAGACGAGATCAAGGATAATGTAGCAGCACACTGACATGGATGGTTTGAAGGCTGCATACATTTGGATGTAAGAATCTGTCCCAGAAAAACTGAATTATTGCCAAACAAAGGAATTTGGTCAACCAAAGTATTAGTAAAAAATTAGCCAACAGAACTAATTCGAAAGAAAATGGTATTTGAACAAATTTGTTGCTTTCTGCAGAATAAAAATCTACTTTTGTTCAAATATAAGAAATACCCCAAAAGGTTTTTATTTCAGATTTGTTGCCAAGGTAAGGCTTTAACTGTGGCTCTAACATACATCCATGTTTTCTTCAGCTGGTCAAATGCTTGAGGCAGTTTCTTAAAGCACAAAGCTCAGTTTTGCTTCACTAAAAACAAACTTCATGGCAAGCTTAAGAAAAAACATTTGATGAAGACAAGGTGGCTGTTTGGATGAGTGTCACAAAGTGTATTTTGAAAAGTTGATAAGCTTCCAAAATCCTGAGCAAAAGTCCCTGATCAGTACCCCAGGTCCTTCCATATGGCTGCTATCAAAAATGCAAAAGATGAACAACTTCACTAGTCACTCTTTTAAATTACCAGACAACTGCATGACTATGAAGCTTTCTTGGATCAAGACAACAGTTATTGCAGCAATGTTCTTGTGTCCTCTGTATGTTCACCAATCTGCTGCAGTTTGTATTTGCTGACATAGAAGAAAAACCTTTCCCAACAGTACACCACCAGACAGCAAATGGCTTCTAATAATACAACAAACTACAGAAGTTTCCTACTGTTTAGCCTTGCTTTAACAGGCGACAGCAGGAAACTAGCCACCTGATTAATACTGTAAAAGGAGTAAGTTAAACAAAAGTATGATGCAGGCCATATGGATATGATTGTCTACACTCTAACATACTGTTCGAGTTTCTTCAGTCACAGTATGATGATGCCAAAGGATAAATGTACCTGCAACTAGCCCATGCAGCATTTTTCAGCGTGCAAAGTGATTACTTTACTCACATGTTTTCTGCAGCATAAAAGAACTTAACCTAAATTCTAAAAAGCCAGCAAAACAACATGAATATTTGTATATAAAGAACTTCAGCTCCAGTGCATGCATTTCTTGTAATCAGAGTTGAAATTCAAAGATCTCTAAACATCAGGCATGTATCAGCTAGTGCAGCACATACTTCAAGACGTCAAAGGATAAGGAAACAAGGACGTAGTCTCCTGTGGGGACAATGGAAACGATCTGATTATTGCCAAAGAGAAGTAGCTGCTTGGCTGGAGAAGAAAGAGTTAAAGAAGAAACAAAGTACAATCAAGCAGAGCAACCCAGCTGGCTGAGGGGGAAAGGGCATAAGATACCAAGACACCTGGCTGAGGAGGAGAGAGCGTAAATAAACTAGACTGGCTATTCTGGGACTGATTGTGAGATGGCAAGCAGTGTTAAAAAACAAACTACAAGTCAGGAACTAAACATGATAGGCTACAAATAGAATGGTATAAAAGCTAGAGCAATAGGCTAAAAATAACTGCTGTTAGAATGGTATAAAAAGTTAGAGCAGTAGGCAATAAGGTGATTCACTGCATGAAGATGCTCTGGGTCCGTGCCATTAATCTCCACAGTCTCCACTTCTCTTAATTTCCCACATTGTTATCTGCACTTTCTTCCAGTTGTTTCTTCCCACCTGTAGCAGTATCCTCCAAGACTCACTTCTGAGCTTGTCTGATGTAGACATCCATCTGAGAATACCTACGTCTCTCTTGTAGACACCAATGCCAAAGCTATCCAGTATTCACTAGGTACATGCACTAAAAGGACCAACATGGTCATGAGTAGTTCTTTCCTGGCATCACCAAGAATTCTCTAATAAATTCTTGCAGCTTTTAAATGATGCCAGATGTCCTCAAAGAGAAGAACCAGAATAGAGGAAAGATAACTTTCTCATCTGCAGGAGATCCTTCTATCTTTCTGACTAGCGTGGTGGTCTAGCATAGAAAAATTACCTGTATTTTCTTACAACTCTATATAGACAGCACAAGACAGGGAAAAAAAAATTCAAAACCAAGCAAGTTGGGGAGCTATAGCTGAGAATGAGACCTAAGCTGGAGTCAGTGTCAGCCCAGAGTCACGATATTCTGCTGAATGTTAGATACTCCTCTCTCGCAAAGGACAGGGAGACAAAGTTACTGTTCTCATCATAAACACCATGTGTTCTGTTGTCCACAACACTGAGAGCAATAATAATTAACACTGATGTAAAACCAAAAAAGACCATCTAGTATTGCCACTTAGACAGATACAAGTGACCAGCATGCTTAGGTTTATACATAACAAGAAAAGCCAGCACTACCTCAGGACACAGTAAGCTGATGTCCAGGTCTTGCTTGACAGCATCATGTCTTTTGCTCACAACTAGGCCTCAGCAATCACAGAATCAGTGTCTGAACATTTTTTCCTATTTGCTATGCTAGAACTTGCTAGAAGTGACATGCTACTATCATGCTTCTCTCTTCACCAAAATGATAAAAAAATCTCTGAACCTCTCTGAATTTCCAGTGTCAAAATAGAAATTCTGAGCAGACCTGACGTAATATTTTGAAATTCTTAGAGGTCTAGGATACAATAACATCATATAGTGAGCAGGAAAATAGCTCAAAACTTCTAGTTAAATTCTTTTCTTTGTCCTTCTTCATGGATTTTGCATTATTTCAATAACAGCAAGTCTAGCAAAATGTACAATAAATAGATAGAAATGGTACAGTTTTGAACAGGCAAGAGGGGGGTTTGCCTTTTTTTTTTTTGGTCCTTTTTTTATATTTTGTTTCTCATCTCTTCACTCTTGTTGGGGTGCTATAACCTGTTATCCTCCAAGTTACAGACCCAGCTGAGAACATACCACCATATCCAAGAGTCCCCCTCCTTTTTCTTTGATTCTTTTTTCCCCATACAGGAGCCTCAGGTGTCCAACTTTTATCATTTTCTACTACCTTATGATAAATGTAACACAACACTGGTACTGTGATGCTTTCTAAATGAGAGCACAGACAATCCTCTTCAACATTTTCTTCCTCAGGCTGACATTCAGATCAAACACACTTCCAAGATATTTTCAGAACACAGGTAACTAAACCATTTCCAACCACTGCTCTTTCTCAGTGAGCAAATTTTCATGGCACATAAGGGTTGGCTGACAACTGTGAAGTGTCTCTATGCACATTCTCATTTTCTTTTGTAAGGTATTCAGGTACCATTAAGTTCAATAAAAACTACACTTGCTTTGAGTGTTTTTTTCTTTTACATTATTCAAGTTCTGCCCTCTATTTATGTCACTTAGAATATGTCATCAATATATTTTTTTATCGGCACTTTTAAAACCTGTTTCACTTCAGAATGCAATCTTAGTATCTGTGGTTTTGAACCCATGGTTATTTTGAGGTTTGTTATACTGAACATTCTCCCAAGAGACAATACCAACTCCACCCTCCTCTTTATCACTTTGTGCAGGTCAGGTGCCTTGTTTGCCAGAAGTACAATACTGTCAAATCAAGTTCATTGTAGCTTTGCTGATCCTTTGCATTGTAATCCTATATTATTTACAGCAGTTGCATTTTTCAAAAGTTAAAACTCAGTTTCAAAATTATTTTTTTGTTTGTTTTGTTTTTTTTTAATGGCCAAGCATAATTAACATTCCTTTGTGTAACTTTTTGCTTAGCATATATCTATAGAAACTTAGATGAATGCCATATAATATATGTTTCTAAAGCTAGTGAAAACGTCAATGCAATGACTTGGCTAATTAAAAACCATATTTCACCCAGCAGTTTGGACTGCTTCTCAGTTGAATGTCAGAGCTATCATCTCCTTAAACTGCATTCTGCATGTCCTGATCAATCTGTTAGAAGTTCTGCATGCACCTTCCAGCGCTGAACAGAAGCAGAATTTAACAGAGGGCAATTAATCAATAGTAGTTATGTACTGTAGCAAGGTGAGAAGACACGTTATTTGTGAAGGATGTCTAGGGAAAAATAGTTAATTATCGATCTCCTACATAGCCTGACCAGCTACTTCAGTTTAAAGAACAATTAATACAACATTGTAGTTCAGAAATATATGTGAAAGAGGAAATCAAATTCTAGTGGAGAAGCTGCCTATTTTTTCTGTGTTTTCTTATTAGCAATGCATTAACTATATTTTAGAATTTCATATATTGTACTTAAAGAGTAAGATGATTTACCAAAAAAAATTCAAAGATTTTAGAGCTTCTTCAATTAAACTTTATATCACCATAGTAGGCAAACAAAAACTATTTAACAGATGAGTACATTAATAGCACAGCACATTCTTTGATAGTTCAAATTCACTAACAGAAAAAGTGCCAGATTCCTCCTGTTTCTTGACAAAAGAGCCTATCTGCATGTTTTACAAAAAAACATTGTAACAGGAAAAAAAAAGTCAAAGTATGACTTGCAGAATGTTATCATCAGAAGAACTGTAGAAAACAGTTGGAGAAGATGGAATAGCGTAAGCTAAAAGAGAAGTGATAATAGAAAATTGTAACTAATAGAAATGGTATCTGAAACAGAACAATCTTAAAATAGGAGGTGATAGCTAAAACAGTAAAGTTAGGTGGTAGAGTCATTAAAATTAGAACCTGTTTAAATTTTCCTCCTTTTTTGCTACTAGTAACTTTCCTAATAATTTGCACATTAAATATGGTACTCAAGAGAAACTGCTTTTTCAGAAATGTATAATGGATAGTACAACTGTTTAACATAGTTTTGGGGTTTTTTTTAAAGGCCAAGATAATTATCACTGCTAGCACAGTGTGGCTGTTTATCAGTTTTAATCACTTCAAGTGACAACTGTAATGACCCAAGAACTATTCTTATAAATTCACACATACACTGATTTAGGAAAAATAAAAAAGGATACTACAGTAATATTACTTTTGCTTTTTCACTTGGATGATTGATGAGGACACTTCTTCAGAGCGAATAGTCATGCTTGAATTCATGACAGAAAAGGACTATGAAGAAAAATGACATGAATTGCTTTTTTCTTCTCTGTGAATTCAGTATAATAGTGATATTACTAACAACACATTTCAAAGACATGATCTCTACTCTGCAGCTCCAGATATAATTGGTACTGTGCAGGAACAAGTATTAATTGACAAAGAACTCTTCCCTCTTCTTCGAGTCACCATTTCTCATACTAATTGTCAACTACTTAATTACTGATATTTACCACTAAAAGTGACTTCTAGAAATCTCTTTTCCCCTGATGAATAAAAAAAAAACCAACAACACAACAAACCCCTAAAAATCTAGACTGAAAGGACTGGAAAACTATAGAAGGGTAAAAAATGGACCCATTCAATTTGATCTCATCACTCAGTTCTAAGTAGGGGAAAAATACACTTTCTTACACCAGTTGTGGCAGCGTATTCTTTGCATCTCGCTTCAGGGAATAGTGGAATCTCAACTAATGGTTCAGCTCATAGTAATTAAGGATTTATTAACAAGTAGACAAATGTTTCAGAAATAATTTTCTAAGAAAATCTTTTGTTTCTTGGCAGCTGTCTAGTTCAGGTGACCTCATCTATCATCTTACTGAGACAGAAACAAAAAATGGGATACAGGATACAAAACTCCTCATAAAATGGAGGATTTTTATGTGAAAAATGAGTCACACTGCAGAGTCATAGTACAAATGTGAAATATGTTGTATTGGGGATATGTTTGAATGTTGCATGTGTACATATAATAGAATTTCTACATACTCATTTTGTGCATTTGTGAATTGTTTTCACTTCCAATCAAAGCTATGAACAAGTACTAGCTGAGTACTTGTACAGGTTCACAGTCAATTCCAAACTCCAGGGACACAGAGATAAATGTTTACATACAAACCAGTTTTTGTTTATATAGAAAACTGTGAATACAAAACCAGGGAGATAGGGATAAAAACCTGTCTAAACCAAACCAAAACTGAACCCCAAAACAGAGACTCCCTCATGCCAGCATCATTGCAGCATTGTTTTGTCCGCAAATCAATAAAGGTGTGACTTATTGTAAACCGAAACTGACTACAGTGACTGCAGGGATTAATGATCATGACAAATTGACCCAGTACATGCATTGCCTTGTCTAACGCCATTGCGACCCAAAGTTACATTGACCAACAAATTGAAGTTTTGATTGCCTTGATTTTAAGTTGACAGGAATTCTAGCTTTAACAACCATTAAAATTAAGAAAGTACATTTTTAATGTTTTAATCATAATTAAGGAAGTATATTTCTCCATGTCTCTCTCAGATGCTCTAGAAAGCCTAGAAAATCCATTTTTTCTCTTACAACAAATACACAGTGGTAATCCCTCATCGTTCAAATCTTAATCCTAGACCAGAAAGACCTATTGTTTTACTCCTTCTTGCATTCCTTGCTTGCAGTTGGTAAACTCACAGGTGGTAATCTATTTCTCAAGTCCTACTTCCTGTAATTCACAGTTTGAGACATAAAGAATATTAACTTTTCAACCTTTCCAAAGGATCTCTAAATGAGCCAATTTATCATGTTGGGTAGGGAGTCTTAATCTCTTTGGTCTGTCGAGACTGAAAGAAAATGTGTTGTGCCACAAATCCCACCTTTTCTTCTCCCTTGTTATCTCAAAAGGTTTTCAAAGTGTGTGGCTCACTTCCATCCTACACAGCCAGGCTTCATTCTTTCAGAGAGAAACAAAGGGAAAGCAAAAGAGGAGAAGAGAAGCTTGTTTTCTAACACAAGGCATATATCAAAGCTAATGTTACACTCCAGAAACCGAAATGTCAGATCCAAGGATCAAGGGTATCCTTGACCAGAAGCCAATTTTGACCTACAAAAATAAATTTCACAAAGAAATCTGTGCTGTATTTTACAACATTTATGAGGCAAAATTAATAAATTGAAAGCTAGTTTCTATATCATTGAATGTAATTTGCAACATTACATAAAGGACCACCACAAAATCCACATGCTTTAGCATAGTAGTCCTTCAAGGCAGACTTAATGTGAAATTCACCAATTATTTGTGTCTTAATTATTAAGGCATACACAGGTGATGATTGACAGAACATGCCTATTACACAGAGAATAACAGGAGCAGCAAAAAAAATTTACATGCTTAACAAATGAAAATATTTCAGAGACTTTCTCTTAAAACAAGTGTGACTGCTGATTGCTGAGCATTAGTCCCTCCAGCAGAAGCAGCAATGAGATTATGATACTCTTTTCCAAAAATGGCTTGAAAATATTTCAAAATGTGTAAATGTTTGCTGAAAAGGAAGACATCTGTACTGGTTCAGACACATGTGTGATGGTGTAGTATCTTGTTACATAATGACAACTGTCGGGTTGATAGATTAAGAGCATGAAAAAGATTGAAACTTATCTTCATGCAAGTAAAAAAATTGTAAAGAATACATACAATTTCTTAATACTGCAAAGTTTTTCCCATTAATCTGAATTGCTTCTGATGATGTGCCCATAACATTTTTCTAGTGATCAGACGCATCTGATAGGATGATAGCTATGGACTTGCATCTTACTGGAAAATGTTCTTTTGTTTCATTTGAATATACAATTAAATTTTTATAACAAGTAGTTATTCCCTGGGTAAGTCTGCTGAATAAGTATCTTCATATATTAACGTGATTTTGCTAACTTGCTCCATTAAATAAGTTTTCTAGTATTTGACTCTATGTTTTAGTCTCCATGAAAAGACATGATGTAGTTGCATATTTTCTTTGTTTTAGACTATCATATGAAATCTTTAAAGATTTTCCAGGAGAGCATGCTGGTTTCTATACATCCCATTCAGAAGTCCTTAAATGCATGTGTTGAATGTGCTGAAACTCACAAAAATCTCAGACTTGAAGCTGGGGCACAAAGATTGTCTAAGGACAAAAAAGAACTGCAAACCAAACACTACCATTCCTAAAGCCTTTCTATTATTATTATTTTTTTTTTACATTGACTTTCCTAGCAAGAAAAATCCTGAAGCTATTTTATTTGGAGAGATTTATGGATTCCCCCGACACCAGAAGCATTCGCAGTCTGACTTCGGGTTTTGCTGCCTGTCTATTGCTTTACAATCCTTGGAATGTCAAAAGTATGACAGATTTTAATATGATTTCTAGTAAGATGGGAATTAATATTTACCTATAGAAAGAATTTGATGGAACTTGGTAACACCATACTTGTTTGATAAGTCATTGCAGTTCATAGCATGGGCCGTTAGCCACTAATCCCACTAACGATGTATTTCAGATAGAAACTATGCTGTAAGACGCAAAAAATGAGATAAAGGCTTTGTATCATTTTAGTAGTAACATTTTCACAAATACCAGAACTGAAAAGTTCCAGATTTGAAGGCAGCAGATAGTAGAAGTTTTCACTTAACCCCTGTACAGGACAAGGAATCTTAGCTGAGCTGGTGAAATATTAAACTACCAACACTTCAAAGATTCTTTTGTATGGGAGGGATGGCCAAATAACAGTTTCTTGTAATTTTTGACCAATTAGAATGAAAATTAGAACATCTGTTTACCTTTAAGCCCTTTAACATTACATTAGCATTTGATTAGTCATGGAAAAATTGCTTTACAGCTTAGGGCATGAAATGTGAAAACTGTTGATTTTAAGTCATTATGACCATACATTAAAATTAAACCCTAAGCTGTTCATTAGAGACAGCTAAAATATCTGATGTTAAAAAACAAAGTCTGCCTACTTTTCTGTTTGGAAATTCTCTGCATGATCTTACAAAATTTAACTCTACATGGATAACTCGGTCTTTTCTTCCATGACAACCATGAATCACATCCTTTTCACAGACTATCACTTCTCCCCTGCAATGCCAAGTCCTGTTGCACTTGGAGGGGCAAGATGGTCCAGCGTATCCTCATTTCTTTACTGTGACTTATTGGTCTTTCTGTGCCTCCCATGTTCACTGCATGCCTCCTCTACCAAGTGTCATCCACGGGAAGTAGTAAGTCTTCTTTCTAAAAGTATGTCTCATCCTGTTCCATGTTGTTCCTTTGCAATACAATCTCTTTCAGCTCAACTGAGCATCCCTATGCTGGATTTCAAATTCCAAAAGCAGGGACAGGAAAGACTTTGAAGAACTTTTTCATTTTGTTCAGCTGAGTTAAGAAAACAGCTCAAGTTAGGCTGCCTGAAATACTGTTTGCAGTATGAACTCTTACAGCAAATACCATTTCAGAATATGAATATTTCTGATGCTTTAATAGGATTTATCTTCTTTTCCTTGACTTACTTCTTCCATGCTTTTAGGAGGGAGAGTTTGTGTGGTTCATAAAGCAATTTAATGAAATCTGACACTGGCAAGGCACTCTGTGTGGCTCTGACACAGAGATGCTTTTGTTCCTTACACTGAACCAGAGAATGTCAGAGAACTGTTTGGTCATAGGGCAACAGACATTTTTTTCTCACAGTTGCTGAAGCCTATGACAGAAGGCATACATACACAGCATTCCCCCGAATACCTTAAACTGGGTTCTTTCACTGCATTGATATGAACGCATTCAGCCTGAAAGCTGATAGCTTCTTGCAGTGCTTGTAAAATCCAAGCAGAGAAACAATGAGATATTATTGCTGCTTTTGCCCAGCTTTTCTCTTGTGCCTTTCTTTCTCCATAAACATTTTGCAATAAGATTGGGATTTGCAGGCACACCATGAAAGATACATTACTATAACAGGAAGGGGGCGGGGGGAGGTGGAGAAAAACAAGAGTCTTTGTCAGAAGCCTACTTTTGTTTCTGATGCTTTTAATAAAACAAGAAATTAAAACTGTTTCCATTATATTCCTGTCATATTCTACTAGGAATAAAGAATCAGGTTTATGCTTTCAGATCTCCATTCTATTCCTGCCCATTAATTTACTGTAAATTACTTATGTCTGTGCCTTAGGTTATACCTATAGAAAAGAAATTTGCTATTTCTGTTTGAATTCTTGTTACAGAAGGATGAAAAAATACTACATTCAGGATAAATACCTTTAATTACTACAGCTTCAGAACTAACTTTAAAGAAAAGCCTTTAGTAAGATTAAGGAAGAACCACCTTTGTTAGTGATCTAGCACTACGAAATCTTGTCCTAAATCCTTTCAGACATGCTGAAACACCTTCTCTACAACTTTGCCCTTGTGAAGTATCCTCATTTTACCTGCAGTGCACATCTACATTTTCATCTACAAAGAGCAACAAACTGAAGCCAATAAATAATGCAACAGGAGCTGTTCAAACCCAAAAGGCCAAGGGCTAAAGGTCACACTTCATGTTAAAAATCATGAGACTTCAGCTGTGGAGCCACCTTTTAGGATGAGGGAATTGTGAGTAATAGGAGGAAAATAATATTCAGTATGGAAAGACTGTACAAAAGTTGGAACCAGGAAAGACAGTCAGAGAAGTAAGAGAAGCCATAAATAACCTTGCACATTTACTGTGTCAGAGACAGAGGAACAGATTCCATGAAGCATACCCAGTCTATGAACATGAGCACATAACCCTACTTTCACTCTTTCATTGCCATTACAGAGACTGCCATACAGAATAGATGCTTGGGGGGGCGGGGGTGTGTGTGTAAGATTTTAATCTAATACCTATGCAGTTGATAAAATTAGCAATAGCTAACAGTTAATGATGCTTTCCTCATGAAGGGATGCTAACAGTAACGAAACCTTGCCTGGCAGATAAATGGGACCTTTCTCAGCCATCTGTCTTACAAATGATCCCATATGTACAGCTATTATTTCAGTTAGACACTGGCAGCTCTGCAATTGTTCATGGTCTCAGTGAAGAATAGTACCTGCCATGCAGTTTCAGTGCTCCAACTTTTAACAGATCTGTTTTCAGCTTGTCTGAAATGCTGAACAACTACACATGGGGAAGCAACAGAGAACAGGTAAGATAAAAAACAAGGGTACTTACATTTCTTCATATGTAGGTTTGAAACCCCTCAGGACTGACTTGAAATTTTGCTAGTACTCACTGCTAGAATTGCAGATGGTTCTCTACCCACTTGTGAGAAAACACCAGTGGTGTGCTGGTTTTGGCTAGGACAGAGTTCATTTTCTTCATAGTAGTTTCTATGGAGCTGTGGTTTGGATTTGTGCTGGAAACAGCGTTGATAATACAGGGATGTTTTCATTACTGCTGAGCAGTGCTTACACAGGGTCAACACCTTTTCTGCCTCTCACACCACCCCACCAGCAATAGGCTGGGGGTGCATGAGGTTGAGAAGGGACACAGCTGGGACAGCTGACCCCAACTGACCAAAGCGATATTCCATATGATATGGTGTCATGATCAGCATATAAATTTGGGGGTAGGAGGAAGGGGGTGACATTCAGAGTTACAGCTTTCGTCTTCCCAACTGACCATTATGTGTGAAGGAGCCCTGCTTTCCTGGAGATGTCTGAACATCTGCCCGACGATGGGAACTGGTGAATGAATGCCTTGATTTGCCTTGCTTGCATGTGTGCACAGCTTTTGCTTTACCCATTAAACTGTCTTTATCTCAACTCACAAGTTCTCTCATTTTTAATTTCCAATTCTCTCCCCCATCCCATCAGGGAGAAGTGAGCGAGTGGCTCAGTTTCAAGCTGGGGTTAAACCACAAGTGGCAAGCCCTCCACACCTGCTGTCCTCTTCCCTTGGAGCTGCATTATCAAGTGGCTCTATTGGCAGTTACTTCATCATCTCTTCAGACTTGCTCACATGGTGACCCAGAAGCCTCCAACCCTTCCCTCATCTTGCCTACCCTCCTGTCAGAATTCAGCCACTGTTGATTTGCAGCACAAACAGTGCTCACACTTCCTTATCCCTAAAGAGCAATACTGGGATGCTTCTGAGCTAAACTCTCTTACAAGCCTCAAACAAAAGAATGTAGCAATCTACTATTAAAGCTAAATGCTTTCTATCAGAATGCAAATCATACCTATACCACCAAGGATCTCACAGCTGCCATGTTTCCAGGTGCTGTATTTAATAAAACTGGTAAAGGTTTCAGAAAGAAGGAGTCTCACTAAGATCTTGTAATTCCCACAAGTAAATGAACTTTTCACAGAAAAAAATTTTCTCACCATGTCAATCTTAAAGCTTTAATGCATCTATTCTTTCTGAAACAGGATAAAATCCCAACTCACTGGTTTGGCTGCAAACCAGCATGCTGACTAATTTTAGTTGCATATGTTGAAGATTTCCTTTTTGCTATAGTATGAAACACTGTGAACATTATCTGATTCAGTTTTACATTTTCTTTCTGTTCTATCAAGAACACTTAAGAGAGCAGAAAACTATTTGGTCTCCCATCTTTAGCAGCAACAGAATTTCAACACAATATACATTTGAACTTAGTTCTTCTGCAAAAGTTACCATATTAGCTACCAGAGACCTGTGAAATTATTTTAAATATAAATTAGAATTTTGTTAGATTCTCTACACTCCTAAAGCCACCTTACTTCCCTAGCTAACAAATGTACTTTTATACCCTGACTACTTCGCATTAACACTGAAAATCTGCCACGCTACTATGCCTCCACGTAACAGTATCTTTACACTCAGTTTAGGGTTGCTCAGTCATTATGAATACAAACAGTAAATTATTTTCTGTGCCTGTAACCCCTAGTCAACCCCTGCCAAAGCAACCCACCATCACAGGAATTACCTATTAAAAACAATGATTTGGATTACATGAGGTGATGGCAGAGAAAAAGATAGTAAAATGACTCAAAAAAAAGTGTAATTGAAACATGCACATAATAGCACACAGTGCTTCCAGACAATGTGCAAAACAAGCTGAAATAATGTGCTATGAAGTTGAGGCTTCAGAATCATTGGAAAAATTAGTGTCTATGTAAGTTCATGCCATTAACCCACTGGTAGCTCATCACTTCTGTGAGGGACTGACTTTGAAAAAAATCAAAGCACTTTTTCACCTGAGACATTGCAATCCTTAGCGAGTACTGGATGGGTCTACTGATCTGCTCACTTCTTCAAGTGGTGCATATATGATCACTGATATTGCAACTTGTAGCTGAAGTTGATGGCCATCTTAGTTTGATTTTCTCAGTCAAATGTCAGGCCTTCAGGAGTATGGCAGCAACAATATTCTCCATCACACAACATACTAGCATATCTTTTACTTAGAAATCCTAATATGTTGAATCAGTAAATATTCATGCTTGAGCCTCTTCCATGATTCAAAGATAACAAACAAAACCCTACCATCTTTACCAGAAATTATACACAGCAGCAGATTAGGCTGATCATCAAGAAAAAAAAAATGGCAACGCGGTAAAACTGATCTGTGAAAATGCTCAGAAAATGAAGCAAACATTTTCTTTTTGTATCTTACAGGATAAATGCACAAGAAAAATGGAAATGAACTGCCAAATTGTTATGTGTGAACTACAATAAATTCCTGCCTTGATTTTGTTTCTGACCTACCAGGTATCTATTTCTTTTACAGAAAGTTTCATGCAGTTTGGGCATTGGCCATATATGGCATTGAACATCAGATGGATAACATGCATTCTAGCAGGATTTACCTAGTAAGCAATGCAATTTAACAAGGTGACAATATTTTTCAACAGGACAATTTTAAGATTAGCATCATGGAATTAGGATTAGGACCCCATTTAAGCCTGGAAAAAAAAAAAATAAAAATATGGCAGCAGTCAGTTAATAGTCAATACGATTCTTCTGCAAGTAGCCCTCAGTCAATATATGGGATTGTTTCTCTGTGTCTCTTCTCTGAAGAATTCCACCTTTAGTTTTATTCCTATATAGCAATTAAAATTGCTTCTGCTTTGATAAAAAATTATCAATAAAATTAGATGGCCAAAAGAAAGTAGCAATAATGTGCAAATAAGCATTTCATAGCAAACTGAAAGAAAATTAACAATGAAGTTCTTTTTAACCTATACAGCTTTTAAGTAGGATGCTAACTTAAACCTGAGTTAGCTGTTGTCTGGAATCTCCTTGGACACAAAATCCTTCAAGCTAGTTCCCATTACTTCTTTTTTAATTACAGTATTCTTTCTAGACAAAGTGTTCATCATGAGAGTGGAAACTAATTTTTATTCAGTTTTGCTAGAGTGAAATATAATTCTGCTGGAATGAAATATAAGTGTCATTTACAAATAATTCGTATCTTGCATAGGCAACTCAAATAATCCAAGGACAGTTTTCTTTTCATCACAGTTAAAGTATTTAATGACAAAATCAGGATTTCCAGAAATGACTCAAGAGAGCCGGTCCCGCTTTTTTTTCCCCAGAACGGCACAAAATAATTTCTACATCTTTGAGAACTTTCAAGGAATTAGTTACAATACATACCAGCAAGTATTACGATTCTGGCATACTATAGCAAAACCTACCTACCTTTAAGATCACCTTTTAGAGAGCACATTTTTGTTAATATTTCACATAATGCACAACTTTTGCTAAACACAAAAGTAGCCTTTTAAGACAGAGTTTGCAGTACAGTAGTGAAACCCAACAATATTTTTATTCTTTGCAGAACTTTAAAAAGATAAACTATTGATATTGTTACAATTTACAAATACATTCTTTCATATGAAACATTAATTTTAATTATAGTATATGTTATATACATGACTATCTAATAACACTAGGTTGTATACACTACCAGGTCAGTTCCAGAAGGAAAATGCAATCTTATAAGATTTTGGATAGACATTTATACACCTCCAATTTTTTTTTTTCTATAAACTACCATATCTTGTCATTTAATGAACAGCAAGAACAAAGTAAACACACAGACAAATTGCTTTTCCTTCATGTAGTAACACTAGGTTACTCAAAATTCCCATAGAAAATGGCTTTTGATGGCTGGATAAAAGTCCTGAGTTATGATACGTAACACAACACACAAGTGGAGAATATTTAAAAAAAAAAAAAAAAAAAGGCTGAAAACCTGTCAGTGGGACTAAAGTAATGTTTTAGAATAGTTCAACTCACATAAGGTCTGGAACTTTACAGTGCAACTGTGACCTTGGCCTGTCCAGCTGATATTCATGTAAACACCTGAAAACCTATGCCTTTTTATCTGAATTTAGGCAACTAATTCTTTTCAGGTTTATCTGATCTGGGTTTTAGACATTTCTTCTAAGTTACTGATAAGCTTAGAAGACCAGCTAGATGGCAGCAGTTGAAAACCTATTCCTTCTTTCTCTCCAGAAAGAGACTTGTGAGGTTAGCAGCAGAATATCGTTACAAAAAGTAAGAGTGGAAAGGATGATGACAGAAGATAGCTGTGTGGTCAAAAAGGACTCCCTGACTCATTTCTAATGCAGCTATTTTTAAAAAATAGCTTAACATTTTTTCTCTAGGAAAAGTTTAATAACTAATGAGGGACTGTTTTTCTGGTTAATTTGCAGAAATACCCATAGTCAATGCAATAGTGCTCAGAAAGCTACTGACTTTTCCAGGGCAAACATTAATTGTATGTAGCTCAATGGAGTGTTCAGAACTCATGCTGTTAATGAGCCAGCTCTGATTTATAACAGATGTGGCCAAATTCCTTTTCAGTTGACACTGGTGGGTGTAGTAATCATTAAAGCTGACGCTAAACAGATCTACATGATCCTATGGTACTATAGAGATGACAAGTTCACCCCTTCTCTCAATTACCAGTGTGAAATTTAATAAAAAGCTTCATACAAAACAGTTCAAATTACAGGAAAAAAAAAACCTCCACCCAAACAAACCAGATGTAAAGTTTGAATGCAATCAGTTAACTAGATAGTGTCTTTAATTCAAATGAGGATGTTTTTGTAAAGCCAAGCATCTTTTTACAAAATGGGTATTTCCAAGAGATTTTCAGTTACTTCAGCTTGCAGTAACTAAAATACTCTCAATTACTAACAGAAGCTTTTCTCTCCCTTACAAGCACTGCTCTGAGGATTTTAGACTTTTCAAAGTGTCATTAATAATGCAAAAATCTTATTCTACACTGAAAATGAAAACTACGGTACATTCATATAATGCCAACTTTCTGGCTCTCTGATAAGATGAGGACAAAAATAGAGAGCAGGCATCTTCAGAAGATGAAGGCTGAAACCTCTGCTAGGATTTCTGTTTCCAGATTGCTGGGTTTGTACTTTTCGTTGTTTTTTTTTTTCTTTTTAAAAAAGGTGCATCATCCTTCCCCTCCCCCTTTTTTCACTCTAGAAGTGTCTTAGATGATCTTAAAAAATGTTAAGAAAACAGTGGTGAAGGAAAAGAGTAACCTACTTATTTTTTTGTAAGCGAATACAGTGCATACATTGCATATAGTGAATACAGAATGAAGGAGTCACCCTTCCAGTGATAATATATATATTGAAAACTGAGACCCAAATGAGACGTTATGATACTAATGTACCAAGACATGCTTTTTGAAAGCCTCTATATTAAAAATCAGATCACTAGCTAACACGAAAGTCATTCTAATCAGACAAGTTTTCTGAAGTGCTGGAAAATAGTGCATTCTCATTTTCCCAGGCCTTTGCATTCTCATTTACATAGGCCTTTACCCACAGAATCACAGGTAAAAAAGATGATGAAATGTTATTATCAGATTGTGGAATTCCAGATTGTGTCTGAGGCACAACTATGTTCACATAGATGTAAATCTTACTTGTCTCCTCAATTTTGAAACCTCAAGCATACATTCTGTAGGTTTCATTATACTATTCAAATAATCAATCCAGAAGTGAAAACAGGAGTATGCAGAATGCAGGTATGAAATTCAGATATGCACTTCTGAATGCTGGTGATGGCACATGCAAAACTTCCTACATCGAGTAGAAGAAACAAGCTTTTCTGTTTCTCAGGACAAAGCAGTCTATTCTCCACTAGTTACAACCCCAGGTGTATAATTCCAACATTCTCATTCTGCTGATGCTACATAAAAAGAAAAGTATACCCCTTCTTTGGATTTTATTTCCACACACATGTCCACAACCAGTTAAATAATTTTCTGTACAACTGGGGAAGAGTATTACTATTTTAAGCCTGATCAGCTTGTCATTTGGTCCAGTTCCCGTTTGCTTTCACTCCTGTAACAACTGAAATACAGGTAGAAAATACTGCAGGACTGTGTAGTAATATTACAAAAGAGGAACAAAAGTCAAAAAGGTAGAAATGCAACACTTTTTCCTGCATAGAAACTGAAAGAATGCATCTCCACTGAACTGGAAGAAAAAAAGCACACAGAAGTCTGGATCTCCTGTAAAAGATGCTGAACGTAGCCTTTTCAGTTTCTCTTGGGAAGGTTTCAAGTTTGGGCTCTATCTCAGCATTTGTGCTTCATGGCAAGCTGAAAAAGAAAGAAAAAATTAATTAAAGAGAGCTCACGTAATGATAGCTATATCAAGCTAATGTAGCTAGTTTGGATCAGAGGAGTCTGTAAACCAAATTCTCCAAAAGATGCCTGAAATCTGTAACTCCTTTGCACACAGAAACGCAGTCATTCCCTTTACTGTAATAGATGGGAAAAGTCTCCCTTTGCCACGCTGAAGCAGCAGGATTTATTTGCTTTCATAGCCATATTTCCCAATATGCTGTTATTTTGCTATCTGTGAGGAGAGCTGCAGCAAGACACTACAAAGACATGCCTAAAAGAACAGTCATTTCCACATAACAATTCGGATTGTTAAATACAATCAGAAATTCTAGACCTTTTTGTTCAGCAGTTCTGCCACTACATAATGATGAAAAATTAAGGACTGACTGCCTTTCTACCTCTGTAATTACTCATTATTTCTATTTCAAATAATTCAAAACTCTGCATGAGAGGGAGGGGAAAGAGCTAAAGTGACTTAAATCCTGTATAAAAAGTGCAGATAAACTGCAAACCAAGCAAACAAGTTTTAGGCCCTGTATAATATCTGTAGATATTAGCATGCTAACAAAAGCTGAGATGAGAAATTCACCCAGAAACCAGAACTAGCAAGGGGCAGTTAAAATTTTCTCATTTACTACCAGTGAAAAGTTGACCAGTAAATGACTCAAATTTAATCTGCATAAGCCTTTGATGCTCAAGTACTTCTATACCACATTCACCATGGTATCTGCCTCATTTGGCCTTCCCCCCCCCCCACTCTTATCCATCAACACCCAACCTTATTGTCACCATCATCAAACTGCAGAGAGTCAAACCACTCCCTAACATACAGGGCTACCCCACTGCCTCTCCTTCCTTGCCTATCCCTTCTGAAGAGTTTACAGCCATACATTACAGCACTTTGACATTGCACAGTTGTGCAAGTCATCCCACCATGCTTCTGTGATTGCAACTGCATCATAGCTTTCCAGTTGCATAATGGCTTCCAACTCCTCCTGTTTGTTGCCCGAGTAATGTTCAGATATAGAAATTAAGCTGTAAGAGAAATCTGTATCCAGTCATGATACTGTAGTGGTGAAATTAATTACAGGCTGACAACAACTGAAAGTACATTTACTGTTTATGGAAGGCAAGTATAAAGCAACCAAAATCAGAACTCTGCTGAACAAAGTGTTCACACAAATACTATTAAGTTAAAACTGGTGCTTTTCTCACTGTACTATTTTGTCAGAAAGTTCTAATTTTGCCATTTATGCAACACTCAGCTGGACCTCACTTTCCTGGTTTCACTGAAGTAAGTTTTCACTTCTGTACAAGCAACATCTGAGGTCTCAGTAGTAGCTGTTCTTCAAAGACTTAACCAGAAGAACATTAACAATAAACAATACTGTACTTATTCCTAGATGCTCCACTAAAACCCAAACAACACTCCTGCAAACCAAAGCAGATCACCATAAAACAAAAGTCTTCTCTAAACAAATACATTCCTGAGTGGCTGCCCTATACATTTTTGTCAGGTAACAGAAAAGCATTGCAGGACTACTGCACTTCTAAGACACAATTCAAGACCTGGGGCACCAATACAGAAAATTTTTCAAGAAAAAAAAAAAAAAAATGTGTAAGCCCCATTTTACCATATTATCCTTATGATCACTAAATGACAAGTATTTGTTCTCCTGAAACACAAAGATGTTATTTTCTTCTTAAAAAGACAAAACCCAAGCATTTATTACAGATCCTTAACTACAATTCACTGAAAGACTGTCACACTCCTGTTTCAGGCAGGTGGTAATTGGGATAACTTCATCAGGACATGATCTCATGTTCATCTGAAGAACACTGGTAACCTGTAGAACTGGACTGGCAGAAAGGTTTCATAAACTCAGCCCAGCACTTAGACATTTCCTGCATAAAATATTCCCACATATTGCCACAGAGACATGTAAACTCAAATGACTATGAACAAAATCCTGATTGAGAAGTTTTTATTTGATTAAAAAAAACCAAAACCCTTGTATTGTGGATGGTTTTATCTTCTCCACCATTTCTGCTACATTTCCCTTCAACTTTTGTTTTGAATTATTAAATCAGGATTTTTTTAAGCTTTTTTTTCTAAATATGGTACAGCACAGGATATCAAAGGTGGTATTTTTATTATAATACTGTATGCTTTAATCCTAAGATTTTTAAAGTAAGATTTTCCTAAGAACCTGATAAAAAGCTTTGTTTCTGCTCACAGCATGTCTTCATCTGTGGAACTGCTGTTCTGCACATGTGAAGATGAAAGGGCAACACACACTATTCGAATCTTACTCAAGATTCATAGTGGCTCATATATCAGAGGTATTTTTCACTTTTGAACTCCTTACCAAGCAGCACGCTATGCTTTATGCTAAAGCAGCAAACTTTTTGTCCCCTATTCTAGAAGCAGTGGTAGCTGCTGTTTAAGGTTGGTTTTCTAAGTTGGCATAGTTATCATCACTGTGTGGGTGCGAAGGTGGTAGTGTTAGATGGAAGAGTCCAGGAACAGGCTCGTACCATACTCAGGCTACTAAGCTGAACCATACTAATCTAAACGGACCATGAAGTATAGGATTATCCCAGTAAATATTAAAATAAGTTGTTTTGTGACATGTTAAAGACAACATAAGACAGACTTTTGCATAGAACTGCAAGATACCAGTCCGGGATTTCCTAGTGTTAATGCAGTAGCTAGGCATTTTTTTGGCATAAGCATGATAAAGCCTAATGCATGTGCTAAGCAGCAAAACTATCAAACCTGCATGCTAAAATTGTTAAGCACATTCAGAAAACTTTTACCTTTTTTATGAAAAACATTTTGTCTGCTGTGGAGCCATTACACAGCCATCAAATCAAATGCTTTGGATGTTGAATTTCCATCACAGAGATGGAAATTCATCACAATTATCCATATGCAGAAGCATGAGGCATAGTACTACAATAACTTCCACCAAGCATAGAAAACGTCCATACATTCCTGAGACAGAATAATTCCTCAAAATCCTCCTAAATCACATTTCCAGACATAAAAAGATACATCTTCAGAATCAGACAGTCACAGACCCATGACTGCTTATCAAAGGGGATTAACAACAATTTCACTATACTGCTGCACAAAGTACGATTAATAGTGCCGAACAGTAGTGGGAAGATGGATCTGAAATAGGCTTCAGGAAACTGAAGACAGGTAGTTTCAATTCAAGCAGAAATGCAGGAAACCTCAGATCTATGCACAGAAGTTACAAACCAGAAATCTGCCAAGGAAATTTATCAAGGAAAACATGCTGTTTGTAAACAGTAACGAACTGCAATTCTTTCTAGAGCTTCCTCCTCTCAAAATAGAGGAATGTGTGACTTTAAGCTACTGAGAGCCTTATCCCACCAAAATCTCACCTTGTGTGCAGTTTCTGCAAACTGCTGAGCACTGTTTTTCAGCTCCTCTGTCTTTTCCTCTGCTCGACCTAGCCTTTCACCACGCTCATTCAAAGCCTGACTTGCCTTCTGTACTGCACTTGTCACACTGTCTGCTGCTGAATGGAGTATGCTGTTTCCTGCAATACCAAAAGAAACTATTAGAACACCCAAATACATACATACGTATTGAATACAAATCGTATATATATATATAATTATTTTCATTTATAATGTTCCAGAGCTGACGTGTTACTTGCTAGCTTATCATTAAGTTGCATTTTGGAAAATGGGGTAAGTTATTATTTTCTTACTCAATCAGTACAATTAGCAAATTATAAATAAGTACCATATGGAAACATAATACTTGGGAGTAGACATAACTTAGATATGTATTATTTTTTAAGCCTTATGCTCAAACATAATTTCAGGAAGCTATTCTATTATGTCAATTAAACTGCCCACAAGTGCACACAGCTTCTTCACAAGACTCTCATGTTAATATAGATCAACTTTTCTTGGAAGTTCCACTATTGCCCTATAGAGAATAAATGACTGACACCACTGGACACATCTGTATGAAAACATCATTTCTCTCCTATCATAATTATTACAATAATATTTCATTTACAACTGTACCCCAAACACTATTACTACAGTTATTTTATGCTGCTCTTATCTACTTTTGACTCTTCTCCATGTGGGGCACCAGCCATGCTTTATGCGACAACATAATTTATTTAAACTTTAGTATATGAAGCTCCACCAAGGCTCAGTATCTTCTAAGCCTTTAGCTTTACCATCCAAATCAACTTACCAGTTTCTGAGTTTCTTCTCAGGCACATAATGTAGAAGTTTCTTCAAGTTTTCAACAGAACTGTACTTCTACTCTGCATTTATCCATTTTAAGTACTCACTCTTGTAAGTACTCCTTTCTATACTGCTTCTCAACAGAAGGGATTATCCTCTTTCTGTAGTGAGCTACAGCTGAATATTTATATGAACCACACTACCACCTGAAAACTCTCCAGAGAAACTTACATGTTACCAGTATGAACTGATCAGTATGAAAAATTATTTCATCCTAGCCTTTAACCTTTTTCAGAAAAAGGACTAGTAAAAAATTCAGCTTTTTGCATTACAGGAGCTAGTACCTTGATGCCTTCCACAAGCTTTCAAACTTAATCTGCCTTGCAGGGAATTTGTTACCGAGGAATTTGTTGTCTAAACATATACAAAGGCACTGCGAGAGCCAGAAAGGCAGTACAGAGTATTAACCACCAGGTAACGCTGTCGCTGCCAGTTTTTCTAAACTGCCTCAAATACTGTAAACTGCACAGAGCCTTTTTTCACAGTGTCAAAACCAAATACGTAATGGTTTTAAATGAATTATGCTGGTAAAGGTACAAAAACTAGTTCAACACATGAAGCTGACCCAAGCACTACAGCAAATCTGCTGTTATAACAAAGTCTGTTCTTATGGACATAGGAAGACCAGTGAAAATGAACACAAAGCTACTGCTTTCATTGTTAATTTGAAAAATGTGTCTACTTCAAAAATATTGCCAGTTAAAAAAATAAAACCAAAACATTAACTTGCAGGGTTATTTTGCTATTATGTTCATGAGGAAAAGAAGTATAAAAGACCCATCCAGACTCATTTTACAGGTAATAGTATTTCCTTTCCTTAGAAACAGCAAACAAACAATGAAGAGTGAAACTGAAGGTTGCCCAAGTAGCCTGTGGAACAACAGTACCAGCTGCACATGCAGGAACTCTTGAAATGAAAAACTGCCTTAAAAATTCATTAAACTAAAACACTACCAGGATCAAAGTACTGAGATGGGGGAGGGACTCAAGAACCTACACACGATGACTCACATCTGATGAGTCAATATCAGAAATACCAAGCAAAGAGCACCCTGACCCCCTGTATACCAATACTGTTACATTTTTCGTATCAGTAATTAAGAGACAGAAATTGAACTTCATCTTTCAAGTGGTCTCTCTTCAGACACTGAGAAGTCTGACGATAAAGCCAAACAATTTTGAATATTGTATACTTTCTTACTTCAAGATTTTTCAGTCAATTGCTATTTTGTTCATAATTTGCTTGTTTAAAGACAGTTCTTAGGAGATTATTTTGGCTACTCTTCAGGTAGCTCTTCCAATGAACACATGTACTGGGCAATGCTGCACTGGAAACAGTTTCATTTTTTGGAGATGTGATCTAAAGATTAACTTCTTGCATAAATCACTGATAGTTTTCTAGTATGAAAGTTTTAAAAGCTCTCAACAATGGATTAACTGTTGCTTGCAAGACCACAAAGATTCTGCTGAATTAAGGGAAGCTGGGTACATGGAGAGACTGATAAAACTAAGCACCTTCTGAAGACTTACAAATGTGCTGGGTGGTAGAAGTTAACACTTTTTTTTTTTTTGACCTTTTTTCAACGTCAACAGGAAATTGCAGAATGATGATATTCTGTATTTTCTGTATTCCTGAAAATATCAGCATTTATAGCCAAAGATCGATATCTATTTTTCCATTTTGTTTTCAGCAGAGAAGAATGAACTTGGAAGTTTGGCACAACAACAGTATTTTTTTTCTCTAGCTAATACAATATTGTGTTCTTTCCAGGTACGATCTGCCGTACTTTTCTATGGGCAGTGACTTACAGAAACTGCTATTCTGGGACTGCTTTGGAGAACATTTTTGGATAATCTTTTCCAATAGAATGTCAGTAAAACAATAAAAAAAAAATCCACTCTAATCTACGAGCAACACAGAAATCCATGCGTCAGTAGCCCATCGAATTTTCATCAGTGTATTTCTAGGACATCTGTAGGTGGTTGCTGGTATGACTATGCCTTGTCCTTGTATTAGTATCACTGCAAGAATAGCAACACTTATACTGGATGTTTTGGAGAAGTATTCCTATGAACAAATTGTCTTCAACCTGCAAAATTTTTAAGCTGTTCTTTAGGAGATAAGTACTGTGATTCAAGATTTCCAGAGAAGTTTATTCCATGAGTGAACAACAAAAACACCTGAACTGCACTCACTTAGGCGTAAACTTATCCCAGCATCCCTTTCATAGAGTCTGGAAAGACTGTTTTCCAGCTCTGCTTAGTTTTTACCAAAGATGTGACAACTGCTGTTTAACCACTTCCACCCCCTCCCTAGTCCTTCCCCCCGAAGAATCTGAGAGATTTCAGGACTTCTCATCTACTGCACGAGATATTCAAGTTCCTTAGTGGAAGACTCAACTGCTTTTCACATACATCTTCTCAGAAAAGAGATTTTAGAACACTTGAAAGATGAGATAAACACCACCAAAACATGGGTATGGGTCAGCTGATGTTCTGAGCCGTTTTTAGTAAGAAAGAACTCACACTGTTCCCAAGATATTCAGCTCCAAGAGTCTGCGATCTCAAATTTTGCATGGCTACAGTCTTCACTGTGAACAGACAGAGTCACATGCTTGTGTTGCTGCTTTTTCTAAGGTATATGGAGATCCATTTTTGGATCACGTGTTATCTTTCTACACCTTTGTAGAACAGATCCCAGCAGTTTGAAACTAAACTAATCAAGCTTGATACAGTGGCTTTCTTCAGTTTAATTTTGTTATCTATAAAAGCACAGAAATATATTGCTAAATTGTTTTCAGTTACTTAAAGAAGTGCCTTAATAAGGTCACTTTTAATACATTTTTTTCTTCTACAATACTTTTATTATCTGAAGTTGTCTACCCAGAGGAGAAGATGATGCAGATTTCCAAATCCATCAATAGCTACAACTGTATTAGAATAGTAACATAATTTGCTAAGAAAATTATACATTTTATTTTGCATTTGCTGTAGTGAAATACAAACCACTGGAGTTAAATTCCCCTCTCCCCTTAGAAAATTCAATTAGTGACCTGTATAAGTATACATAACAATACTGGGGCCCAAAGGAGAAGAAATAGTAGAAGGGCAGGAGCCATTGGGTGTGTGGTTTAGGCCAGTGATCCTAGCACTGTTACTTGCTTAGGGACATAAAACCTGAAAGAATAACGCTGCAGGAAGCACCAGAGCTACTCTCAGACTTGTTTTTACAATTTTGGCTCTTAAAATCACCAGCTGTATCAGAGGGTCTTGCAGCCCATGAAAGCAGGTGACACATCTTTAGGCCTTTTATTGTGCGCAAGAGAAAAGTACATCCTTAACCCAACATACCCAATACCTGAAAGATACAGACACACTATCATCAATCACCATGGGAACTGGTATGTTTGTTGATGAAACTAACTGGTCTCTAGAGATTATTTAGTTTGCATGACTTGTTTTATCACACATTCATTAAAGGTACATCACATTCTCTATTAGCCCTATCAAACACAGGGATTTATTTATACATTAGTGATAAGAGTCTACATCAACTAATTTGTAAATGCAAGCATTCACTTTTGAATTCTATATGCATTAATACAGCATTTAGTAACTACCTTCTTCTGAGAAGGAAGTAAATGCAATTAGCTATGATAATTAAGAAGTTCCACCTATCCTGAGTTTTTAATTAAACAAAAATGTGTCCATTGAACTGCATAAAACTGGACCTGTGTCACTGAATAAATGTTAAAAGCATAATGACTATCAGTTCAAGTTCATTAACAAGACCACTTCTATCACATCATAATTATTCTAAACGTCTACACATACTATTCACATTCAGATATACTGGTGCCACTAAAAGTTCAACAGAAGTCTGGAAGCACTTACTGTAAATACAAAGAATGTTTTTTTTCTCCTTCACTATTTTGTGTTTTGTTAACTGCCTGTCCGTTCTTGACATAAGAACCAAAATTACTAAACAATTAAAATATCAATAGAAAACTAAAGGGATCCAGGGAGAAGAGAAAGGTACTGAACAACTAAGAAGAACATATCCTTGTGAAAGAACGAAACATCACAGAGATGGTTTTATAAGCGGGAATGTGGTCTGGAGACGAGGCTATATGGTATAGCACTATTTCTCTCCCAGATTACTTCAAAAACTTACTGAATAAACAGCTTAAATTGACAAAAGCCAAATACGGGGAAAACAAACAAGCAAAACAACCCCACACTAGGAGGTGAAGAGATGAATATAAATTCTGGATTTCCTCACAAAGGTTACTGAAAGAAATCTTAAGACTGTATTTCTAATTACAGCTAGGAATTAAGATTACTTTCTAGTTGTCCTGGGTTCAGCTATAGCAGTCATTTTTTCTCCTTCTTAGTAGCTGGTGCAGTGCTGTGTTTTTTGACTTTCAGCCTGGGAACAATGCTGATAACACCGATGTTTTTAGTTGTTGCTAAGTAATGTTTACTCTGATCAAGGACTTTCTCAGTCTCATGCTCTGCCAGGGAGGAGGGGAAGCCAGGAGGAAGCAGAGACAGGACACCTGACCCAAACTGGGCAAAGGGCTATTCCATACCACAGCACGTAATGTGCCCAGTATATAAACTGGGGGAAGTTACCCGGAAGGGCAGATCGCTGCTCGGGTTGGGCTGGGTATCAGTCCGTGGGTGGTGAGCAGTTGTGTCCTCTCCCCTTGTTATTCCTCTTATCATTATTATTGGTAGCAGCAGTGGTTTGTATTATACCTTAGCTACTGGAGAGCTGTTATCTCAACCCGTGGGAGTTACATTCCTCCGATTCTCCTCCCCATCCCTCCGGGAGCGGGGGGAGGAGGGAAAGGGGCGGGGAGTGAGCAAGCGGCTGCGTGGTTCCAAGTTGCCGGCTGGGCTTGAACCACGACACTACAAAGACAGAATATAGCTTCAAAAGGGAATTATTAAAGCAAATTACCTTTTAAATTTTAATCTAAAATTAATGATGATCCTTTTGACAGACCAGCTTTAAATTCTTTGCTTAGTAATAGCATTTTTCTAACTCTTCACACCAATGATTATTATTAGACTCCATATACACATATAAAATCCAATTAAATTACAAAATTACGAAGAAAAATACC
This sequence comes from Nestor notabilis, assembly GCF_000696875.1. NCBI lineage: Eukaryota > Metazoa > Chordata > Aves > Psittaciformes > Psittacidae > Nestor > Nestor notabilis. The sequence continues at coordinate 11,633 of NW_009941400.1, read as the reverse complement.
CCAGTTTGCTATATATTGATCTTTCCGACTTTTTACTGGCAAGTTACCTAAGCATGGGAAAAATGCTCAAGATAACTGTGGTTATTTAAGACATAAAATTAACTTTATTGTATTTCTGAAGTTCATTTAGAAACGGACGTATTACTTTTAAAAAATCACAGAAGTATTTAATCTGAAACTACTATTAATTTTGTAGGTCTCTCTTAGCATTTCATCCTGTCATCCAGGCTGTTAAACAGCATGGGCCTTGGTGCTGACTTAAAAGGAATGCCAACAGTAATGGGTTACCATTCTGTTCACCATTCCCCTTGGTGTCTACCCACCAGTCCCTAATTCCCCAGCTTTGCTATGAAGATGCTAGAGGAGAGTGTTGAATGTCAAGAAAAAGGACATCTGTTGCTCTCTCTTCGTCTATCAAACCAGTCATTTCATCATCAAAGAAGAGAAGCTGGTCAGGACCAGTTTGCTTTTAACATATCTCTGGTGCCAACACTCCTTGCTTCCTGTGTGTCTAGAAAGGTTTTTCACAAGGATTTGATCAATAGGCTTAAGAAGATAAAAAAAATGTATCTCAAGTTAACTAGCAATTGAAGTTTTCAGCACAGAATTATTACCCAGTTCAAATAATTGTTAAATACCAAAGCTTCTCTATGGATGCAAATAGAATTCAAACTCATGAAAACCTCATTTAATTTTCAGTCCTACACATAACATGGCAATTCTTATTTGTCACTAATTTTCAAATTTCAGGCTTGATAAAAATTACTATAAACCTTTGCATGTCTCAAAGTAAAAATAGTTTGGGGTTTTACAGTCTTTTTGTTGTTGTTTGTTTGTTTTCTTCTTTCTTACCAACCTCCATCCTGTTTTTCATAAAAGGTTTTGAAAAACACCCACCCATAATTAATGCACAGCAAAGTTCCTCAGTATTTCCTTGATATTAAACTCATTCATTGCTGCTTTAAAAACTTTAAATAGACTGAAGAAAAAAAATAATTATCATATGGCAGCTTATATCAGTCAAAGAGACTTTTTTTGGTTTTTTGGTTTTTTTTTAACTTAATGTCCTTTTCTGTCTTTTTATCAGTGAAGGGTGCTATTTTAGCATTCTGTTTCTGCTAAGTTCTCTCTCCAGTAGAGAGAGTTTGCTGTGCTAAATGTGAAGGTGCTCAAGCAGCAGGAAATTGAGGAGGAAGAAATCCTGTAGTGTGGGCTGCTGTGTGGGAATTTGTACTTGTTCCAGCTAAATATCTCCACTGGCAGTGCTGATGAACAGCTTGCAAGTAACCAGGCTCTGCAGGCTGCAGCACATGAAAACCCCTGACACAGGCTTCCCTAAACCTCCCTAAATCTACTAGGGTAAAAGCAGCTTGCTCCACTGCAAAACTTCTCTCCATGTTCAAGGATTAGACCTGAGATTTGCCTCACAGGAAATCTTAAGTGTTTCTGAACACAGCAGAAATCAAATTCCTACAACATTACTTTGGACTCACAAGACCTAGAACTAGTCACAGAAAGTCCCAATCCTGAGTTACAGTTAACAGTGCTTGCCAATAGTAATACTTCTTATGCCCACATGATTTAATTTTACTTTCACTTTAATCAATCTAGCTACAGGTAGAAATTGTATTGAAGTCAGCAGTTTAATTTCCTGCAGTCAACCATGCTTTAACCTGTTTAAATGCTGCAAACCTTCCCTTTAGGACATGTATTCATCTCTCTCTCCCCAAGCACTACAAATGGGTAATTCTGTTTGGCAAAGAAGAGGTGATCACTGCCGCCAAAGACAGAATAGATTTTGGCTTGATCTGGTTTGAATGTTCATTAGGTTCCAAGAAAATTCTTGAAGATGTTGTTTAACAAAAATTGATGGACACATAATAAAATCACTATAATCAGCATACTGAAAAAAGGATTAGATCAAGGTAAATATATAGTGATAATTATCTAGTATCTTTTCCAGATCTCCAACTGTTTGTAGATTTGGTGATTTATGAGAAAAAAAGAGTATCTTCGCATGTACCATCTTGATGGAATTCTTTTCATAAAATCCTGTCAGAAAAGAGCCAACTTCACTTTTAGCTGGGCAAGTACTACCTCCAAACATACCAAATACACGCATCTAGATGATCTCTGCTGTTTAACTCCCCTATTTCAACATACCCTAACCAGAACCACACTGATTAAAGAAAATTAAGTAGCATGAAGCACAGCAGACCACTAGCTGACCAAAACCTGAAAGCAGCACATGACCAGCATGACTTCGCTAGATGACAGGGAATAGGATTTAATCAAATACAGAAGATGAAGTCTTATAAAACAAAAGACAAACCAACCAACCAAAAATGCCCCCAAAACAAGAAAAAAGAAGCAAAACCAAACCCGAAACCATACCACAACAAAAAATTCAAAGCCAAACCAAGAAGCTAATTACCTTAAGGATTCAACAGTTCAGTATTTTTACCACTAACAAACAAGGTGTATCCAAATTTCCCAATGTGACTTGAAACATAGTTTCTTCTGTGTTAAATTCTGACCTTCCTGCTGCAAATCCACCATCATTCATACTTTCGAACAATTAAACTAATATAAATACTTTTAGATGCACGGATCATGTTGATTGAAAAATTGTCCTTACAGATACTAAAAGAAAGTTATGTTGCACAGATAAGTGAAATAATATATTATTTCTAAAGCTTTACAAATATTACCCCATTGGGTCACCAAAGTGAGACTAGATTCAAAGTTGGAGAAAAAGGATCAAAAAAGATTTTCTCCATAGAAAATCTCACAAAGACCAAGAAAAGAAAGAAAAACTCTGCATGTGAAAAGTGTTTCTTTCTCTTAAAAGTGCCTGCAATAGGCAGTCTCAGAAGACACTGATCGATCAAAATACTGATTCAAATTTCAAACAGTAAAATTAGAATAATTTATTTAACATATCTTTGATTCAATTTATTGTAGGAATTTTTCTCTTTGCTGAAAATGTTGTTAAACCTTGGGGAAGGGAGGCAGTGGATTATGCTGTTACTTTTACTATATTTTAAGCAAATCTTTTCCTACAGATAAATCTTGACAAATTAAAATCAGCATTAAATAACATTTAATGATGACAGTGAATATTAGTGCTCATATTAATGGTGAATAGTTATAGACAAGATATTAACCCAGTATATCAAATACAGGCCAAATACACAGAAATATGCACTTTTGAGAAAAACTTTGTATCTAAAGATCCAAGCTGAAAAAAAACTTTCTATGTAGTAACTTCAAAAACCTTGCAGGAAGAAAGCCTAAATAGTTTTCTAAGAAGGTTAATTTTCTTGAGGGTTATAAAACCCAGAAGGTCTAAAAATCTTACTGAGCACTGATATTCACCCATTACAACAATTACAAGTTAAACGGGCTTACTCTGAAAAAGTTCTGGAATTCTACAGGATCTCAAGCAATGCTACTACCACAGCTGACCTATCAAGGAACAGAATGTTCAATTAAAGCAAAGAACAGAAGCTATGCACTGTGGCAAGCTTCTGTTTGAGAATGAAATGACAAATTTAAACAATTACCTTAAATACAGGTCCACTGGGGCTGCAAGTGGAGAGCACTGAAAGTTGTGAATGGTGAAAAAGCTTGCAAGCTTTGCTGCTTTTGATCAGTTGACTGGTAAATTCACTAGGAAATGGGATAAATTCCATGTGGATTTTTATTGACACTGATGTCATCCTATAAACAATAGTATGTTTGGGTTTTTTTTTTTTTGTTTGATTTTGGTTTTGTTTGTTACCTTTCAGACATTTCTACCAGTAGGTAAAATCCTGTATTTCCTACATCTCTTCATTACCACAAGCTGAAATATCCATCCAAATTCTACTCAAAATCAGATTTTTTTTCCTGTAAGAAATATTCAGAAAGAGGAAGCATTCCATATAGGACAAAAAGACAGTGACGACTATAAAGAGTTACATTTAATATGAAAAAAATTCTATTTTGAATGAAAGCCTGTGGTGAGAGTTGACCCTGGTTGGCAGGTATGCCCTCACCCAGCTGCTTGCTTACTCCCCACCCCATGGGATGATGGAAGAGAATCAGAAAGGCATAAGCAAGAAAACTCGAAGAGTGAAATAAAAAATAAAATCAGTTTAATAAGGGGTGGGTGGAGTAATGGGACACTGGGACAATGACAACTCACAACAAAACAACAGATGGAATGGTGAAAAATGATGCAAAAGCAGTCATTCACCACCAGCTACCCAATGCTCAGCAAGTCCCTGAGCAGACCACAGTTGCTGAGCAATGTCTGCCTTGGGAAAAGGTAGCTTCCCTCTTAGTTCTTACTACTGCGCATGCTTGTTACATGGCATGGAGTACCTCCTTGGTCAATTTGGGTCAGCTTCCCTGGTTATGTCCCCTCCCAGTCTACTTGCTGGGGGGGGGGCAGGCAGAAACTGAGAAGGACTTGACACTGCATAAGCACTGCTCACCTAAAACACTGGAGTATTATCAACATAGCTTTGGTCACAAAAAATACAGCACTATACTGGCTGCAATGAAGGAAATGAGCTCCATCCCAGACAAAACCTAATTAAACCAAAGCTGAATTCACCTTTTCCCTGTCAAGGCAATCCAAACGGCTTCCACATCTCCAGATGAAATTTTTTTTGTTGCTTTGTTTCAAATGCAATTCACTGAAGTACTGACATTTCTTTTAGCATGAGTGAGAGAATCAGGTAGCCACCATGCCCTGAAGATAAAATACAGGATTTTTCTAATCAAAGGTACTGCTTACAGTCACAGTGTCAATACTACTGATTTTGCTCCTGGTTAAGCAGTGTTAATTCTTATTGAGAAACACAATGCACTAACCTGCTACAATGGAAGCATGGAAGACTGTGCGTCAACAGATTCACACTTCCAAATCAGGTACGTGATTTTGAAAAGTTCGTGTTTGCCTCAAATTCAATCTGTGTATTTCAAAAAGACCGTTTGAGTAGCATAGTCAAAATCATCAATGGGTCAAGGTCAGAATGGAGTTTGTCAAGAGCAATGGTTTGAACACATCAAACGAAAAATGCTGTGTCTGGCCTGAGGCTGACCATCTGTTCAGGGAGAACATGGTCTGGTAACCTGGGAGCTATACATCTAAGAGCAATCTTTTAGCAACATCTCAGTCACCCAGGACCAATCTGAATGTTTTCTCTGCTAATTGTGTACATTCTTCCCATCTGTTTTGATCAGCTCCTACAAATAATAAAAATCAACTTTAATGTGGCTTGTATCTCATTAGTCATTCTTTCAGAAAGCACTTTGCAAATGCCACTTCTTCCTCCACCACCCTCCAAACTACTTAACCAATGAAAACAACACTTCAGAAAGAGGAAAAGTGACCACAGGAAGCTCAAGTTCTTCTTTTGGCATTTGTTCAGATAGGAATTCAACTGCCTAGGAAGGGAGTATTTTTTTTTTCCCCAAAGAAAAAGGGGAAAAAGGAAGTTAAAAGTTTCCCTACTCTGAAAGTTTGCTCTAAGCTGTCAAGGCTCAGGTGACTCCCACATATTAGCCAGATTCAGCAATCAAAATGCTAATTTTTTTTAGGAGAACAAGACCTGTTGCAAAAAACCCAAACCAAACCCAACCAAAACCCAAAACCCCAACAATAAAAACATCAGTTTTTCATTACTGCAGCACTGGAGACATGAAGACAAATCTTTTCCTCCACTAAAATTGTCACAGAAACTCTTTGCAACAGCTGCATCCAGAATGGCCCACCAGAACCACCACAATATTAAACTAGGCTTTAACTCGGGAAGGTTAGGTATTTAAAATTCAAAATATTTAGACTGATGGAAGTTCCAGCTGATGGTGGCACTTGATACTTCCATAAGCTTCCTCACTTTACTGAGTGTATTTGTTGTGTTAAGATCATTACCAGAAAGTTACAGTTCCTAAACTACCATTAGTCCAAGGCTTTCCATCACTACTGTAACTTAACAGCTGATCATAAAGGTTGACAGGATCATTATGTTCTTCCCCTTCTTCTACATCCCATTCACCTCCCTGCCAAGTGACTGTTACACATCCTTTCACATGTATTAATGTGCCGAAGGCCTCATTCATGAGCTCTTTTGAATAAAAGAGGAAACTGCTGCTAAAAAGTACCAAACAGACAAGTTTTCTAACCTCTCAAAAAGCTACGAGAGCCTTATTAAACAGCTTAAGTTAGTAAGTAGATTACAGAAACAGTATTTCTGTGACTATAATCCTGTAAAATAATTCCCTCTTACAACTTAATGAATTCCTGTATCACATGAATTGAATGTTCTCTAGATAATTTCAGTATTTAAATTATCAGCCAGAAAGGATGATTAAGTGATCTGAAAGACAGAACATACATAGCAAGTAGTTATCTTTACTGGATTTATTAATTCAATTATAATTTTGAAATCCTTGAACCTGAACTTAAATCTGAACCTCAATTCCTCTATTTATCTTTCAAGGATAATGCACTTCCCAGCTTAAATTTGAACCTTAAAATCTGTAAGTCTCCTAGCTCAGCCTGGACAGGAGGATTTCCACGGACTTCTGTCTTCTTTGAAAGTGAACAAAACACTTCTGTAGGTCTTTTCACCTAAATCTGGAAAGCCTGTAACCTTCAAAAGAAACATTAATTACTGAAGTCTGGTGACTGTTGTGATGTAAGTGGAATACATCGCACATTTAATGTGTGATAGGTAAAAGCTACATTAACAGTCACTAAACTCTCAAGTCACAGATCAATCTTTCACCTTCATAAAAATCTGATTCTGCCCAGGAAAATAACACAGGTTTCAGAGTAAGAAGGGATCTCAAATTAAGACTCATTACACTGTTTTCCCCTGTGGGGCAGGCAATTTCTTTTAACACAAATGAGTCTTTTAATACCCATTAATACAAACTGGCCAAGAGCAGCTGTGAATAGAAAAATAAAGGCAAATACTGCATATTATTTTGAAGCAGAAGCACTTGTAGACTAAAAATTCATCTAATCTGTTATTTTGTCCAAAGCACAGAAGACAAAGAATGTGAAAAAAACCCCAGTGTATTATAAGCATTCTTTAAACCTCTATAAGCTTCTTAAAATATGACCCCATATTTTTTCAGTCTTCCTGATTTGCAACATTTGAAATGAAGCCTTTAACATGAATTCTAGTAATTTAGACTTTTTTATACTGTAACACCATGTTCTAATATAATCCTAGTTTGCCACTTCATTGCTTTTGATTGTTATTTACATCTGCATACAATTTCATTTTACATATCTGTAATCTTGTACTTTTCAGTCCAAAAAAACCAGCCAAGTTTCACATATCTCAGTTCTCATACAAGGAAACAGCATATTTTATTCCTGCTACTAGTCAAGTAATATCTATACCCTGGGAGCTAAACACAGACTTCTAAGTTATTTCTAAGAATAACAAAAAAATATTTTATAAACCTTAACATTAAACTTCTTACTAAAAGGTCCTACTGATTATCAAGAATGCAGGAGGCGAAATGATAATCCTAATTATTTAGCTGCAAAACCCTCATCAGCAAACAAGTAAGCTTTATTGACAACTGAGATCAGTTTCTTCTCCTCTCACTGGCCATTTCAGCTCTTTAGATTTGCTAGGTGCACTAC
>NW_009941400.1:0-3945 GCF_000696875.1 Nestor notabilis | reverse complement strand
ATCAGCAGGAACCATGCAGAACAATCACAGTATCCAGGTGGTCACCAAATAACTTAACAGACAAAGTTCACAGTGAATGAAGAGGAGTTGCTATGGTTCCTGAAAAGAGGTAAGGGAAGTCTGAAAGATACTACTGACTTAACTCAGCACAAGTGGAAAGACATGCTACTAAAACCCCGTCCAAGTCAGAATAGTAATGACTTTCCTAACTGCAAGCTTAAGTCAATACTTGAGAGAAGTTAACCTCCATACTTTCCTGGCCAAATCCAAAACCAGCTTTAAAGCATCATTTCAGCACTAGTCCTTTAGAAGGGGAAGGAGAGAAGGAGGAAACAGAAGACAGAACATTGTTTATACAGGGGTGCGAACTGAGCGTATGCACTGGTAAGCAGAAACAGCAATGAGCCAAGGTTCTCATTTTATGGTTTTGTCAAATTTAAATAAAAGCAAAGAGGGAAAGAAATAATTTGATGTTGTATTTTGTTAGTAGTCTGGTGATGGAGAGAGAATGGAAAATATTACATAGATCCATCAACTATGTATTATTTTAATGAAGAAAAATTTCTAACAGAATGAAGAGGTGAGACAAATGTCTTCACAGAATTTGTTTGTAGCCCAATAGTAGCACAGGATCTACAATGACTAGCCAATATATCTGGTCTTTCAGTAGCTTGGATCAGCTTCTAACCTTCAGTAATGGGAAAGTTAAGTGATTTTAGGGATTGTCATTTCAGATTTTATTCCACCCTTGGGAATTTAAATAGTGGTGTCTATACCAAACCTCTTCTCTCGAGATGTTCTACAGCTGCACAGTTGTAATGCAATGCATTAAAGTCTACAGTGAGTGAAGGTGATGTAGATCCAATCTGTTTTGCATTTTATGAGTTTAAATACTGTGAAGAGAAAGCAATATAGAAAAATCAATGAATTCTATACTTAGAAAATTACTATCATACCACAACGGGCATTCTGAAACAATCCTGTAATTCTGAGCAGCAAACACCCCAATACTTTGGTCTAAATCATCAGGACTATAAAAAGTGTTCTATTTCTTAATGTTTTATATTAAACAATAATGCTAATCCATGAAAACAAATTGTAAAAGTATGTCATTGCAACTAAATTTTATGTGTTATTTTTCAAATGGCTTGAGTAGCTTGGAAGTAATTTTCTTATTTATTTGCTACCTAAACTTATCATCTATAACTCTGTATTTTAAATTTACCTCCTCCAGATTAGAAATCTAAACAGTTTTGAAAGATGGATTAGGAGGAAGGTTTCATATATATATAATTTGGAGACCAGATGAATGATGCTAGACACCCTGAAATTAGCTTTTTCTTCTAAGCCAAAGAAAAACAGGGACTGACATTCTATTCAAATGGGGACACTAGATATATATAATTAAGCTAGCATGGAATGGCTGTTAAAATCAGGGACTGAAAGCAGAATTAGAATGGGCATTTTATCCAACAGCATTGCCAGCAGACTTCTTTGTTTGAACAGATACGTACACAGAATTGAAATACAGCAGAAAGATGAACACATGGAGAAAACATTGTTCAGCAATAAAATAATTAATATTTCTCAGTTGTAGATTTAATTTTGATGGACACAAAATTAACTACGTATTAACACATAAAGAAGAAATTTTAATTCTATTCCTTCATTCTTCTAATCAGCCTCCTGAATCTGGAAGTTCTACTCCAGATGACCTGGAAAGCGTTATGTTTTATTACCATGCTGAACAAAGAGGTAACCTCCCAACAGCCCAACTGCTGAATAACTTTCTTTATCCTCCTTCCCCTCAATTCCCACAAGGTCTGGAAGCGGAGACTGTACTTTAACTGGCATCATCTGCCTCATCTCCACACAGATTTACCATGGACTTTTAAACATTTTAATACTATTTTCTAATTCAATTTTTGGAAGCACTGAACCTGGGAAGATCAGCCATATTCAAAGGTAGTTTGAACTGTGAGAATTTAAGTCAGAGGAAAAACAATCCTGACTTTTTTTTCCCATTGTAGTGGCATATTCTGAGTTTTTTGTTTTCAAATGCAGGATTACAAAAAGGAAAACAAACAAACTCCATGAAAAACAAATTAATAATAACAAAATCTTCAGCGTATATACTGTTGATATTACAAATTAAAATGCAGATATCAAATTAACATTGCATCTGAACAATCAGAACAAAAAAAGAAATCAAATGTTAGCAAATAAGACTATATGAACAAGGCCATCTATGCATTCTTACATCAATATGGGAACTGCAGAAGATGGAGATGCTAAAATCCTTCAGATGAGAAATGACCTATGCTATCAAAATAGAAAGAGCCATTGCTGTGAGATCACACAGTGGGGATATATATACACTGAACTGTTCCTATCTGTGTCAAGAGAAGTACAGAAGACTGAAAATGTCACCACTAACAAATGCCTACTAGTTACAAAGGACTACACTGTACTAAACATAGAATGATTTCTGGAATGGAAATAATGCTGGACAAGTACAACATACTGTACATCTGAATGAAGTATAAGTAATGTTACTGTCTTACGACTCTGAACGGAACTGTTTAAGAAAAATGTGGCATATAGGATTTTTACCTACAAGACCAAAGAACGGTACGTGAGACAGACCAAGTCTTAGACTTTCTGACTGGAAGTGGAAAGAACCAAAATTCAAAAAGATAACAAAAGGGTACTTTGAAACAAAAAAGAAAAGTATCAATTCATTAAGCACGAGATGGTTCTGAGCAACGCATTCCAAGCGAACTAGTGGCTGTGTGGTTTACAAACAAGGTGAGGTCAAATGGTTGGAATGCTGTAATTATTTAAGTATTATTTAATGCTTTATATGAATTGTCTTGTCTCAAGAAGCCTGTAAATTTACACAAAATTCATTCTCAAGGACTTAAGAAGCTCCTAAATATTAAGAAATGGATTTAGATTCACACACAAGTGTGTCCATAGAGGTATTTTGAGTAGTTTATTTTTAATTTTTAGTTGTTACTATTGATGCGGTACTTGTATTTCTTTTCCAAACTGGGAAAAATAGCTTCATTAAATGAAGTAACAGTGACCTAAAGAAGAAATGTGAGAAATACTGGGTTGCAGGAACAGAAAAGGGGGACTTAAATTTTTGAAATAGCTGGGCATTCAGGTGGTGCAGTTTTCCCTTTTAAGGACTTAATTTGGCCATTATCCTCCCCGTCCTTGCTCCCCGCCCCCCCCCCCTGCCCCCCCCCCCCCCCCCCCCCCCCCCCCCCCAAAAAAAATAACAAAAAGAACCTGAAGCAATTCTGTTTACCATTTCAAATAGATCTGAAGTCATTATGAACATGGACATCACTTTTTGATGTCAGAGTACAGACAGATCAAACCAAGTTTTATTAAAGGGGAAGAAACTTTGGCTGGTCTTACACGGTTACACACAAAGGTGATCAGAAGACAGCTTTCACTGATTAATGCACAGCAGGATCAAAACAGAACTAGCACCCATCTTATTTTAAGCAAGTACTGACGAGCCCCAATATGCTTATAAAATACATATACAAAACCAAACATGTTTTATGTGTTAACCAAACACGTATGTTATTTATCTATACATAAATACATCTGTATATGTATATATATATTGAGTTTCTGTAAGTCAGACTTGTACCTTCAAAAGCTATTGCAACCACTAACCTAATGAAGCTACGTAAAGCGAAACAGTAAAAGATACATCAGTAAAACAAACTGAGGTCAAAATGCACCGGGTAGTTTTGCAATAATTAGCATAAATTACATTAAAGATAAATTTTACCTCTGGGGTAAGAAGCACCTCAAGTAATCCTTAGGTGGGCTTAAAGGACTGAGAAACTGAGTATGTAGTAACTCAGGTGTGCTAAAATCAATCAGTAGAGAAGAATGTCGTGGTTTAAGCCCAGCCGGCAA
>NW_009941399.1:117418-120376 GCF_000696875.1 Nestor notabilis | reverse complement strand
TATATTAATATAATAATAATAGTTAATTTCCTAAAACATGTTCTCAGTTTCTGTATTTTCATGTCTTACATGGTTTGATATAATACTCAATTTATAAAGCAGAAGTGAAGAGATGTTAGCTTTGGCCAGCTCCAATCCAGACTTGTGTATTATCAAAGCTCTAATTATAAGCTAATTTTTTTATTCCTTGGCTAATGAGCCCTTGTCTTATTTTTGTAATAAGTTGTTTTGAGTGTGAAAATACTTTTCTTCCTGGAAGAATGTTTGTATTTTAATACATTTGGAGGAAAAATGTAAAAGAAATACATGTGTCCTTGTAGCTTTCACTACTTCATCTAGATGCTGCATGTCCTTTTGTTATTAAAATTAGTAGGATGAGCTGATGATAAAAGCATGTTCAGTAACCTTGGGTTAAGAGATTTAAAAAGATCTTCACTGAGCCTTGGCAGACAGCTGTTAACATGTTCAAGAGGCAACATATTAGCTCCCTCACAGATAGGGATTAGCCCCCAGGTATTATGGGGCTCAGTTACCTGAGCACAGAACTCAAAACAGAAGTTGTTCTCACTTCTGTCATTTGCTACTGCTTTAAATAATTTTGCTTCTCTTACTTAGCAGTATTATACTTACGTGTTTAAGGCTAGGCTAATCTGATAGAATTTTGATAGATTCTTACAACAGAATTAACCTGACTTGATCCTTGCTTTGTAGAAAAGGTTGATTTAATTTTATTCTTTTAACCTTTTTCTTTGCTGTCATGTTTAACAAAGATTAAAAGGTAAAAGTAATAAATACAGAACTACTCTTATTTTTCCTTATAAAGAAATCATTTGTTACTAGCAATTATGTATTGTGTGACCCTCTGCAGAGCAGAGGCTAATGAGGCCATATAAAATGTTTCTTTGGACTCTGCAAGCTGATTTACATGGGGATGATCTATCTATAGAAAGGATAATAGAAATTAAAACTGAAACTTGATTGACTTATGCAAGTTATAGAAGGCAGACCAAAAAAAAAAAATCAGTATTTCAGTCATATTTATTTTTTTCTTCAAACTAGATGTGTTATTACCTCATTCCTTAAAATATTAGGAAATTTTAATATTAAAAAAAAAAAAGAAAGAAAAAAGAGAACCCAAGCAGTCAAAGCTACATTTTTTTGTCCTTTTTTTTTTTTTTTTCCTGTTTAATGGAAGTAGATAAGACTGTGAAGGTTTTCTTTTCCCATTAGGGGAACGTGAACAGTACTTCCTTTAGATTCCAAGATGTCACTAAGAACAGGATTGGAGTCACCCAAGCCACTTGAAAAAACTTTAACCCTTAGAGCTGGCACTAAGTGGAAGGATTAGGGATATAATTATTAAGCCCATACAGGCAGATACTTTTGTTCTTTGCTCCTGAAATCAAGTGACTCACTGCATTTAAAATTTATTCTCAAACACTACATTTCTAGCACTCTTTATTTGTTAAGACAAGCTTGTAAAATATACTGGCACCCTTAAGGGACAGGGGACAGAAGCTACAACTTCCTCTTCACAGTTGAACCAATTGTGTTGAAGCCAGAGAACAGCCTGCATCCTGAGATTAAAGTACACAAGCATGCTGAAGGATGCACATGCAGATATTTCTATGTGCAGATAATGAAAATCTGACCCCAATTGATTGAAATTTTGTGTAACTGAAGTTGTAGGCAAAATTAGGTAGTCTTTCATGTCATCTTGACTGTCTTGTGGTGGTACTGCTAGACATTCATAGCTGTATTGTATTTTTGATCAATCAATTATCTTTCGGTAACTAAAAATTATCAGAAGTATTTTGAAAACTTGTGAAGTCATTAGATAGAATATTTGAAATACTTTTGTAGCTTCAGAATTGTTATCCAAGGTAAGAAGTGTTTTATAACTGCAGTACTCTACTGAATTATATATGTGATGAGAATTCATGAAAGCTTCTTTAAACCAGTTTCCATTCACTTTTCAATTACATCATATTTGCTGAAATACCTAATGAACATACTGTATAATAAAACACATGTTAATGTTTTTCTGATTATTTTTATTAATAATATTAGCAACAAAATCTCATTATTAGGATATATTTTTCTGGAATAAATAATCAAAATTATTTCTCATGGCCTAGTTGATCTCAGTAAGCCAGATAACAAAATGAGTATCGCGTTCAGAGGTTTTTCACGTTCATAGAATGTTTTTAATGCTCTAAGTCTTATCTGATTTTAGGGAAACAACTTGATGAAAATGTGTAATCCTGAAGTTAGTTTATATTTTACAGCATAGTCCTGGTGTAGCTTCTAAAGAAAAATAACTGTCATGCTTGCTAATTTCCTTAGCAGAGAAGGTGCGGATTTAAACAAATAGAGAATCTGGAGGTTCACCCTGTTTTTCTTCCATGTCAGGGGTTACCATGTTCAATATTCCTCTACTTTTTTGTGTATTCATAAAGTAAGACAACTTTTTCCCAATTGCAAAATAAAATATAAATAATAGGCTCTCACAGTTTTCAAGGGTTGAAAATTTATAATAGTGTTAAAGGAACTATATTATTAAGGTACTCAGTTAGAGGTGTGCTGTTTTATCAGTAGTAGTGAGTTTTCATTCTAGATTTTAGAAGAAGGAAGCAGAGAGGCGGCAAATACATATGAAGGGCTATCATTCAATTGTTATTGTAAGCTGTCAGAATTAGGTGGTTGTTTTTAAAATCTAAAATTAGTCACCTGAACATCTGAATCAACCAATCTGCTGTTGGTGGTAAGTGGTGGAAAAAGGTCCCCGAGGATGTAGAATACTTCGCAGAAGTTATGACAAATTCAGCAATTGCTTTTTGTAGTGTTGGTTTTGATTTTTTTTTTTATTTTTTTCAAAATTGTCAATTCTGTGTATGGTAGGAGGATTGATTTAAGAGGCAGGGTAGATGATTGGGTAATTGATCTGAAAAGGAAAGA